>NC_051432.1:16172457-16174690 GCF_001649575.2 Kryptolebias marmoratus
TCAGATGTTCTCACAGCCTCATGAATGAAACATGGACTGACGGTGTGGTCTGGTTCTGAGGACACGACAGCTGAGTGTACTGGCTGGGGTCGGCAACATGAGTCGATTAATGACGTCGGCTTTATTAATTAGTAATAAACTCTGGGTATCAGGTGGACACGGCTGAGACATTACCAAAACAATGTTGATTCCAGAAATCTGCAGGAAGCGTCCACTTGAATGTGGCTTGTTACTAATTATTTGTTATTATCTAAATAACCCAATCCTTAGCCTTTTTTTTTTAAAAAAAAAAGAAAAAAATCTCTTTAAAAACATTTTTTGGGCTGAAAGCAGTGCACCTAAATAACTGCTATAATCACCGCTCCTGGGTTTAGGATGAATATGTCCGTCGTTTTAATAATACCTTTGCACAAAAGAGTATCAGATAACTGTAGCCATGTCAACTGTGTCGACAGTGAGTGATGCCGGGAAACAAAACACAACTTCCCTCCAACTGAGAGGTAGAGCGCTGCCGCTGATCTAACAAAGGAGGGACGCAGCAAACTCAAGTAATTGCTTCTCAGCTGCTCGGTGACAAAGAGGTACAGAGAGGCAACCTTGTTACATAATTCAGGCAAATTCAGACTCTTGGTACACCAGCAGTTCTTAAACAAGTCATAGCAGAGCGAGTTTAACCCAAATCTACTTAATGCAGTCCAACTGAATACACTGAGTTTCTGTATATTGATGCTGATGAAGTTCCAGGTTGTCAAAAACCTTATTGGTGACGGATTTCATTGAATCTGCTTTAATGCCCTGTCCTGAAAACATACAAAGCAGCTGATATGGGTAGAGCAGACAAACACTGTTCACTAGAAAGCACCTCCAGCAGAACCAGATTCAGAAAGAACGTCCATCTGCCTCAACTGGTCGAAGAATGAGACGACAAAACAAGGATTCAAACAAACACAGAAAAGAAACGTTTACATTAATGGCATTAATAAGAGTATTAAATATAGCTGGACATAAAGAGAAAAACAGCAGCACAGTGACAAGATGTGATCAGTCCATTATGGGTCACATATTAAAGAATGCATTCCTGTTTTTATAAACTTTAAATATGTGTTTGTGGATTTCTTGTTTGTTTTTCTACACTGACTAGAGCTAAAGTGCTCAGTCATTATAAGGCCTAATGAAAGTGGTTCGGATCCTTTTGTTCCCAAAGCCTGTTGCGTGTAGTTATCTGTCTGTGAAAGTCACACACCCTGCAGAGTGAAAGATTGTTCAAAAATCTAAAAGCTAATGATGCAAAGTCAAGGTCAGTGAAAAGTTAGCGTCATTCTTCAAGGGCCACCAACAAGAGATCGTATCACAAAAAGGGAGAAAGAGTGAAAAATTGTTTGTTTTTTAAGAAGTCCAGTTGGATTATTGGTTTTATTTGAACATCTTCATCTCTTTGGCATATTTACTTCCCTTTGAGGGTCCTCTGTGTGTCTGCATGACAAGTGATATTAATCAATGAGGCTTACGATTTTTTTTTTATCTGCAGTTACATAAGTTATCTTTCTTAATGAACTGCTGCAGGTTAAATAGTGATGTCACATTATGTAACAAGGGCTAAGCTATGTCTGTAATTTTATGACAATTATACACCCCAAAGCCTGACTTCAAAGCCCTTCGACAAAAGAAAGAAAAGGGATTTACTTTTTCCCCTCCCTTTTTTCCTGGGTACCCCTGTTGAGCCTGTTGTAGTTTTGACAAATTCCAGATTGTCCAGGATGATGTGCCCAACTACCTAAGTGTAATGCTGTCTTTTTTTGTTGTTGTTGTTGCTGTTTAGCTCCATGGCCGTCGTCGCCGCCCTTCCCCTTCCCCTGGAAGGTAACCTTCAAGGCTCAGCGTGATGGATGACCGTCTGACGGCTGGAGACGGACAAAATCAAACAATGATTTGTCGTGCTCGTGTAAAAGTGAAGCATAGTTCCCTGCAAGTCATTTTTGAAAACCAGGAGACGCTCCTCAGATTTTTCTTCAGCTTCTGCACCAAACCCCTCAGCACACAGCTTGCTGAGTGTTAACCCTCGTGCTGCTTGTTATGAGTTGTTCATCCGTCACCAATGAGCCAGAGAGCTGCAGCAGCGAGGAGAGCAGCTGCACCACTTCCTCCATCACTACCTCCGAACCGTCCTCCATGTCCGCGCAGACCACCTCCCTCGACGATGCCCCCGACGTCGTTTCACCACCGCCTCCCCTCC
>NC_051432.1:16174763-16222001 GCF_001649575.2 Kryptolebias marmoratus
GGGAGGAAGAAGCGCCGCGTGCGCAGCTTCTTTTGGAAGCCCATCCCGGAGGAGAAGGTACGCGGGAAGCCCAACATCTGGACGATGGCGGTGCGGCAGCAGCAGTACCAGATCGACGTCCGCTCCGTGGAGGAGCTCTTCGGGCAGCAGGAGGAGACGGCAACAGGTTTACGCGGGGCAACAACTGGAACCTCAGCTCGGGTGGCAAGATCACGCTCTTTTAAGGACAGCAGCAAGGGCGAGGTGAGTCTCTCATGAAACTTTAGGATTGACACCCTGGAAGATTTAGTAATCATCCTTTCTTTTAAATCTGAAATAGTTATTTGGGGTCTTACTCAGTTAGAACTTTCCAACTCAATAAAACAAGATCAAAAGAGTTAATAGAGACTTTTTTTCTAAATTATACAATATTTTTATTGAAATTGTTGCTCAGTAGTGGAGATGTGAAGTCAACTTTTTAATTTTCCCCAACGTGTGCAAGACATCCTGGTCACCTCAAGTCCAAAATACATCACAGATAGAAAGAGAATATTAATAGTAAAAGGTTGCAGGACATAAGTTTCCTAACTACTTCTTCAGGATGAAGTGATCCCTGCAGAAACGTGTTTGGTAATGATGCTTTGTTACAGCCTTTTTTTTTCAGGAATAAATTGAGGACAAGCTCGCATCGTTTTGTACTCCCGGGAAGAAGCGTGTGATGCATGAAGGAATACTTATATGAGGTTTTGTAAAAGTCAACTCGCATGTCACATTTAACGCTGTAGGAAAAAACTGAGAAGTTGGTTAGGTAACGTATGATGAGGGAGTGGAGTGACGCACGCAGAACTAAACTGTGTTTTATCTGCTTTTTTACAGAGAAATTGTGACTATTTCCCCTAAAACCAAATACAAACTTTTAATCAGATGTAAAAATTTAAATAAAAGGCCTAAAATGCATATCGCCCACTGCCTTACATGCCAGAGTTTTAAAGAAAGGGATTGCATGATCTGTTAGTGCTTAGTGTATATTTCACTTGTGTTCTGTCAGCATTTTCTGACAGATCAAAAGTGAAAAAATAAATTAAAAATTGACATGATGCATGTTGTTTCAACACTCCCATGGTTAGATAATCATGTTTAAACTGTGGACTTTTTGTCTCATTTTAGTTCAGCGTTACACGCAGAGCATCTGTGCATGTGTGCAGTTAATTATATAGCGTGTCTTCACTGAACCCAATGTTGCCACACCTGCACTCATTAGTCATTAGTCTAACCCACAGCGGTTTCTGCCGTGTCAAAGATGTAATTAGGCCTTTTTGAAGATGTGGGTGATGCAAAGTCACCTGTTTGAGGAGGCCAGCACAAACATTGTTCACAAGGAACATGTAAACATCTCACGTGGTTCAGGGGAGTTTCAGAGTCCTGGTGGTGATGGGGGTGTGTATCAACATCAACAGGGGACTATTGCTGCAAATAAAGGGTGTGAACGCGTGCGTTTTAGTCTTTAATTGCAACTTTAGAAAATCATGCCTGAGTCGTTCCCTCTTTTTCTTTCAGGTCAGCATCCTTGACTCAAAGAGGGGGATGAATGTGGGCATTTTCCTCAAGCAGTTTAAGAAGTAAGTGACTCACCGAGCAGGAATCAGACACGGTGTTCAGCTTGAGTGGCCATAATCTGACTGCTAAAGTCTTGAAGATAAGGCTGATTTTACGTCAGTTACACACAAGGTTCATTTCAGGCTTTTTGTTGTAATTTTGAGATTTGTTTGCGTGAGATGCAGATAAAATCTTTTAAGCGGGTGCGCTTTTATTAATCTGTTTTAATGTGTGAATGCACACGATTGCTTTCTTGTTTATAGCTTCCTCCATTTATTTTTCTATCAAACTACTTCCACACACTTTGTGTTGTTTTAACCATTCATATATTAAAACATTTGGCTTGATTTGAGATAGTGTGCTATGACTTTTAGTATTTCTAACTTTTATACTTTTTGAATTACTTAACTTTATTTACAAAAAAATGTTCCCATACAAATACATTGAAACGCTTCAGTTCCTTCAAAGACAATGTTCTCAGAAATTTATTTCAGAAAACTTGCTCTGTTTTTGTCTTATTTTCTTTTTGGCTTTTAGATACTCTAAGTGGAGAGCAGATATGTTGTTTACTTTTAGCTACATTTTTGCTTCTTTTTAGTCTCTAGCTATTGTTTCCTGCCTTTAGCTTTCAGGTACACTTTTGCTAATTTATCAGCTGGGATCTTTCTGTGTGGACTGTGTTTGTTCTTCCTGTGCACGTGTTTTCATCAGGCACTGGGTGGATGGATGGATGGATGGATGGATGGATGGATGGATGGATGGATGGACATACGGACGGACGAATGGAAGTGTATCTGTACTTATTTGAGTGAAGCTTCTTCTTTCCATAATCAAACAGAATTTATAATTATGTATAAATAAAAACTAAAATATTGTGAGTAAACATTACATATTTATAATGCATCATATTTTTATAATTGTTTTCTGTCATCTGCATTCTTCATGTTCCTCCACACATATTCAGTGTGTTTCTCATATAGCTGAGGGAGAAATGTAAGTAAACCCAGTGATGGTGACAGGTCAAGGTTCAAACCTCTAAAACTTTAACATAACCTGCACATGACCTGATTTTTGTCTTATGTAATGTTTATATTATGTATGTGAAGTTGACGTGTAATGCAAATGATTTGCTGCCAGTCTTGAACAGGAAATGATGTCACTCTTCAGCTGTTTGTTTTGTGCCTCAGGGAAACGACTATGATGGTGAATCTAAACACATTCTCAGTTTCAGTTTGCTTTTTAGTGAGTGTCTGAGCTGAAAAAAAAAAAGCAGCTGACGTGATCAGGGTCAGGATCTGTGTCCGGTGTCAGTATAGTTTAATAAAAATTTAATTTGAAATCTCAGAGAACACAACCAGATTCGGTGCTGAGAGACAGAGGATTTGCATGGCTCTCCACTCTATTTTAATGATATTTGACTGAACCATACTGTTCAGAGTCAAGACAGAGTCTGACCTCTCTGCAGGCTGTGTTTATTTTTGGGTTTTTTAAAATTTCATAGCAGCCACTCTATAATACTGCTCTGTCTGATGGATTATATGAAGTACGATTCCTGAAGAGCTTCTGGTTGCTTTGAGACAGATTAAACAACAGCTTTAATAACTCATTTTATAGACACACACACACTCATGGAAGGGTTACATGATCCCTGCTCTTTCAAGGTGGGTTACAGTGAATTACTGATTTAAGAGTCGAGCAAATGTAGAATACAGACTAAACTAGATTTCAGGGCTAAACTTCCTCGTGCATTCTGTTGTTGCAGCGTTGTAAGTGGGTTTGTGTTACATGATGACAAACAGAAATGTCATAAAAAGATGATTCAAACATGACAACAAATGACTGAGAGAAAAAAAAGCTTAGGTAAACAATCACATACTCAGAAGAGAGTTAGAGTTGAGCTCAGTTTACAACAGCACTTGTAAAAACTGGATAAATCCTCATTGACAGTATTTATAAACTACCTGAAAACCATATTGTTAATACCAGCCAGCCAGATTAGGTTTATTTTGGTGCCTTTTGTAAGCACAGGAAGAGCTTAGCTCTCCCACAATGCACCTGTGCGACTTAACCTTTAACCTGAGTGAAACAACCTTTTCTGTCTGTCAGGTCCAACCGCACCATTGTCGAAGACATACGACGAGGGGAGGGAAAGATTTACGGAGCCGAGCTTCTCAAAGACCTGCTGAAGCTCCTGCCTGATTCGGAGGAGGTCTGTTTGTTTCTCCGTCTGGACGCTTTGTACGAAAGTATGAATGGTGAAGCGATCTCTCAAAGGCAGTTTACGTGCTGAACTTCCTCCTCTTTATTTTCACTGCAGATCAAGAAACTGCAAGTGTTTAAAGGAGATCCAGACAAGCTGACACTGGTCGACTCCTTTATGTACCTCCTAATCCAGGTTCCACGGTAGGTTGGTTTTGATGGCGATGCCACACAGTTTCCATCAAAGAGGCGTCTGAAGTCAGCAGTTTGACAGTGAGAGGATAATAAAGGGTTTACACTGAAATGTTCTGCAAAATTGCATCATTTTGTGGGGAATTTCCAACAAGCTGGTAATTCTCTGCTGATGCATACGTGTTTGTATGTGAATATTACATGCTTTAGGCTTGTTTTTGCATTTTGTGAAAAGATTGGTTAGATTTTGAAACACACGTTTCCTCCAACAGCACGTGACGCATAATTCAGGGGATACAAAGAACACAAAGGGGCTTTTATGGAGGAAAAATGCAGATTGAGTGGACTAAAGTACACAAGTCCCCTAAAATGAAACAAACAAAGGTCAATCATTAACAGAACATCCTATAATTTGAATATTGGTGAAAAACATGTTGAAAAAAGGTTTCTAGGAAGCTGAAAGGATGTAGCTCTTTCTGTAAATAAAACAAAATAAGCTTTCCCTTCTGTTTCCCTGTTGATAATGATGGTAATGTGTGAAAGAACGACCCAAACCTAAATGTTAAAGTAAAAGTTCAGCTCTTTTGATGTGTGGTTCTGTGGAAAAGTTATGAACAAGTAATATCTTACTTGTAGATAGGTCTTTGAAGGACCTCAGTTTGGAGAAACTGAGTTTAATCATGATGAGATTGACATCCAGTGTCAAGACCAATGTGGACTACTGCCTCCTTAAAACAAATTCAGTCTCAAAAGATTTCATAACAATTTATGGAAACATTTTATAAACCTTTACACTGTCGTCAGTTTCTGCTGCTGTCACTATTTGTGCTTCCAAATAACCATAGGATTCTAGATAGATAGATAAATAGATGACTTTAAATTAAACATTGATTTAAACTATTTTCCTCCATATTGAGGTCAGTCATAGAGCTATCTGCAACAGGTAAGATGATCATTGTTCATAAATTTTCCACTGAATCTATTCAGAACATCTGAACTATCACTTTAAATCAGCGCGGCTCCTTCTCATGATATATTAAAGCCGTCTCTGATCCGTCTGACAGGTTCGAGGTTCGGATCGAGGCCATGGTCCTCCGCGAGGAGTTCCTGCCTTTCTGTGCTGCGATGGGCCACGAGATCGACATCATCCGCGCCGCGACTAAAGGTGATGACGCGCCGGCTCTGCTGTGCACACACAGACGGACAGGTGACCCAGAAATCTGAGCTGTCAGAGGCGGTTAACAAAACCCAGGAACGTGTTACACAAGCCGGAGTCACGTGGGGACCAGAATGAAGCAAGGAGTCCCATTTGTGGTGTTTAAGTAACTGAGTGACTGATTGCAGGTTTTTTTTTTCTAAGCAGGACGTCTGCCTCAATAAGCCCTGTCGAAAGTTTACTATTCATGTCAGCTTTTAATTCATCATCAAGAAAAGGAATGTGCCTTTAATAAAGGAATACATAAGTCCAATCAGGTGACAGTCAGGAAAGCTGCTTTTCAATAAAATATATTAAAGTATTATAAATGTAATGACCTGATCCGTAACACGTGCTTTATCAAAGCATGTGAATTTGAATTTGTCATTATATTCATTTTTAGAGTATTTCTTTCAGCATCCATTACATGTCCCACATTGTTCTGGTCAAATGTTGCTTTCTGTTTGAGATCTGGTCGCTTTAATCCATATGTTATGAGAATTTAACGGATGACCAAGAAAGTTTAGCTTATTTTTAGTCTTTTCCTGCAGAACCAGTGTGGCATTTCCATTGAACCACACAGTTTTTACTTCTTAATGCTTTGTTGATGTTCTGTTCTTTAAATCTGAACTCATCCTGTATCTATTTTTCGCTGTTGTTAATCAGACGGTCATTTAAAACTTTTTATGATACGAGTTAATTCAAGCTTTTTCTCGTAATGTTTGTACTAAAAACAAGATGAAAGTGAAAATTGCATTTAACTACTGATGAATCTGAACATGGGCCTCTATTAGTCCTGACAGGTTTTCATTGTGGTAGTGCTAATTGTTTATATATAATCTGTAGTAATTAACTTTCTGTGTGGTCATTATTTGAGTTCATATTATCTCTTCCTGTAGAGCTGATGAGCTGTGAGGAGCTTCACGCCATCCTTCATCTGGTGCTGCAGGCGGGAAACATCATGAACGCTGTAAGATTTCAAAATATCATTCGTAACTTTAAACACCAGATTAGATGGGGCCTAATAAATATTAGATTTGGGTTTTTTAGTGGTTCCCAGAATTTCTACACCTGGAACGGGAGGCAGAGTTAGTTTTCAGGCAAATCCAAAATGTTTTAAAAAACTAAAAACTAGACTTCTGTTCTGTATTTGAAGACGTTTAGCTTCCCATCCAGGCAGCTTTTATCACTTCAGAGCAGGAGAGTTTGAAGTTCCAAGCTTTAAACTGCACGAGGAGCGTTTATAAACCAGCGTCTTCAGCTGCAGAACAGAAGTTCTGTTGATTTGTTTTTTTCATTTGTTTTTCATTGTCATGCCTGTTTTGTTTATCACTTTGAAAAGTTACAGAAGTAAGATGAGTTGAGTTATTTTGTCTCAAGCCCTTTCATTTTCATTTCAGAATAAAATCCCTAAAAATCAAACCACAGGTTACTGTTGCAAGTAATTTTCACAGTTTAGTCAGGTTCAAGTGGTGAGTTTACTGTAAAAACAATAAGTTGTCTATCTTTAGCCTTCTCCATTAACATCTTGGTGTCTTTCAGGGAAATCGATCATTTCGGCCTCAGTTAAATGTGCTTCTGTTTCCAGGGCGGCTACGCAGGAAACGCTGTGGGGTTCAAACTGTCGTCTCTCCTCTCGCTGGCTGACACAAAGGCCAACAAGCCTGGAATGAACCTGCTGCATTTTGTGGCCATGGTCTGTGAAGCTTTACACCGTATACTGATCATTATGTTTGCCCATTTTAAGTACTCCAACAGATAAATGTGGCTTCAGAGACGATAACGCTTCAGCAGTTACTGTTACAGAATTAAGACAAATGTCCAGATTTAGTTAAATGTTATGAGAACTAGAAGAATTAGCATTTTATGCATTGAATGACTTTGCTGTAATTTGTTGAAGAAACTAAATCTGATTTGGTAAAATAAAAACAAAACAATTAGAACACAAGCTAAATAGAGCAGAACAGTGAAAAGCTAAAACCAGCAGAACAGCAGCTAAAAGCCAAAATTTGCAAAACTGTAGCAAAGCGATAAAATTAGCACATTTGTAGATAAAACTAAAATGAGCAAAACAGTAGCTAAAAGCTAAATGAGCATAAGAAAGCCAAGTTAGAGCAGATATGTTGAAGCAGATCACAAAGAGAACAATATTTTGAAGGGATTGAAGGGATCTGAATGTATTTCTGTGGGGAACATTTTTGTACATTAAGTTAAATATTTCAAAAAGTATAAAAGTTACAAAAACCAAACATTACATCACACTATTCCCGACTGAGCTGAACATTTAGATAGTTGAATAGTTAAAATAGCATTCAGTTTTTTAGGTTTGCTATCAGATTTTCTGTTTTCCTTCGTTGAGCTAAAAGTAACTAAAAGTAAAATGCACAGTTTTAGTTTAGCTCTGTGTGCAGCCATTGTAAAGGACGTGAAGTAGAAGAAATCTCCAGAAAACTGTGTGTCCAACCCTTGTGGTGACTGGGCAGCGTGTGGACAGCATGGCGACAGGAAGCAGCAAAGAGACAAAACTAGCTGGCCAAACAGTTACACAGCTAAAGAAAAACTGACTGCATGCATGCCACTTTACACTCTGCAGCAGTGAACAGTAATTCATGTAAACTGTTTCCTGTTTTCTCCACACAGGAGGCAAAGAAGAAGGACGAGATGCTGCTCAAGTTTCCAGACAAACTGCAGCACGTGCAGAGTGCAGCCAGGTAAACTGAGGTTCTCTCATTCAGATTCAGTATAAAAAGTTTAAGATCCTCAATCTGTGTTGGTTTACTCAGATCACATCCAGGTTTGAGTCTGCAGAGAGAATGCATCAAACCTTTTCCTGTAAATGTGGTGACAGCATCTACTCTCGTGTTCTCTGGCTTTGTTAGTCGTTCTCAGGAACGAGGCGCCGGCTGGTATCTGGTGATGAATTTATTGGTGTAACTCCCCGACAGCTTGAAGATAACCACTGCTGATCCTTCAAAGTGAAGCCTTAACCATCTGAGATAGTTGAGTTTACCAGTGCGTGGAGAGAAAGAAAGAAATGATCTGTCAGCCAGAGATGCTGATCTGTTTTTACATGGCTAAAGTTTTAACATGAGTTCAGAACGTGGAGAAGTCGTTCAAGCAGGCTTCCTGCTCAGACTTAAAAAGTCTGGAGAGTGCTTCTCAGATTTATTATAAATTATATAAAATATGGACATAGAGTATTGTGCAAGTTTTAAAACATTCATAATTTTATCTCAGCTTTACTTCTAAAATATGGCTCTTTGAAATAAAGGGATTAAAAATGGAGATCTATAATAATAGTTTATGTTTACATTGTAAGATACCTTTTGAATCTCTCAACACTTAAAAAATGTGCACTATAAAAGCAAACATTTGCCATATGTTGCATACTCTGAAAACTGGTGAGCTAACCTAACCCTGAGGAAAAAGCTGCTTTATTTTGTTTTATTCTAAATCAGAACATGGTTTCACATGATTTTACTTCTGTAAAATGTGTGAACTGTGTAATTAAGACCATAAAGTCACATTTTTTTATTTTTTATGAGGAGTGATTTCTTGATATCCATCGTTTGTGTCTACTGTACAAATACAATAAATGTTTCTACTTTGGTGTCAAAAATGTCTGAAAATCAATTTAAAAAACAGGTTATTTTAGTCAGTAAAACTCATAGATTTTAAGACCAGAAAGTCATAGAAACGCTGTTTAAGTGACCTCCTGTACAAATTATAAGACTCAGCAGCTGAGATTAAAATAAGTTCCTTAAACATTGACAGCAGTGTCTGCAGATCCGTCCCCATCATCTGCCCAGATGTCCGTAGAGTCAGGTTTAAAGAAATGTGACCATGTCGGCGTAATGTCTTCATGCATACAGCAGAGTGGAGCTCCGTTACCTCAGCTGACGTCTGCCTTAAGTGCAGTGCTGCGAGAGTTGCGTGCACGCAGCGCAGCGTGACTGTCGGGCTCAGGGAGCTTCACAAGGTCAAGCCTGAGCGTTGTCAGTGCAGCTACTGCACCACAGAGCCAAGATTACTCCTCCCTCCTTCCTTACAGGCTCTTACAGCAGTCCTGTCTCTGAATGAACTCAGCAGAAACACTCAGGAGCTACAGCCGCTGTGGCCCGTTGACACGTTTTAACCATTTCTGCCCTTTCTGCTGTTTTCATGTAGAGTTTCAGTGGAAAACATTGAGCTGGAGTTTTCCTCCTTATACGTCCGAATCAGATCCCTGGAGGAGAAGGTTCAAGGAGACCAGGAGTTGGTGCTGCAGCTGGAGCCCTTTCTGCAGGTGAAGCAGCAGCACTTATGTAACGCACCATAAGACACACATGCAGAACGCTGGATCCAGGACACCGTACATCTCTGGAGCTGCTGACTCAGCAGCTCCAGATAATGACATCTATAAAACAGCTATTACATTTTTTTTTTGAAAATGCCCTTTTGTGTTTCTCAGAGCGCAGCACAGACACTTCAGGATTTAAAGAGGCGCAGGCTGGACCTGCGTAAAGAGGGGAACGCGCTCATAGATTTCTTTTGCGAAGACAAGGACACCTTCAAGTTGGATGAGTGCTTCCGCATTTTTCAAGATTTCTGCATAAAATTCAACAAAGCTGTTAAGGTCAGTCTGAATGTCCTCTTACCCTTCTTGTTTTTTTATCTGACTTTATTTCAAACATCTTGCAGATATTACAGATGGCCTCAGTCAACTCAAACAACCCATATTAATTACTAGCACAAGTTAGCTGCTTAGCAATTGTGCATTCACTGACGGGCAGATAGAAATCAGATTTTTGATTGCTGCTTAAGTCAGTATCTTACTGGGCTGCATTCCGACAGTCGCCAGAACGGCTCAAAATGTTTTCGGGGTTCTCAATTTTCTTGCTTGACTTTCAGAGGCTCACAGTCTTGTCCCTTGAAATTTGAAATGCAGTTGAAAATTTGCTTTTTTTCTCCCGATTTTGAGTTTCAAATAGTCCAGCGCAGTTAGAGAGGACATGGAGGTAGTCGGAGTGAGGACAAAAGACGCAGAAGACAGAGATAGATGGAGCAGGAGGACTGGCTCTGGAGACCCCTGAAAAGGGAACAGCCGAAAGAATAAGAAGAATAGTTGCAGCCCAGTCAGATACTACTTTTAGCTATGGTCGCTAACAAGAAAACTAGATTTTGTCAGATTATCCGGTCATACTGGTCAAGCTTAAAATCAGCCAGTTCTCATCACTAGAGCATAAATTGGAGCATCCTTAGATGGAGCCTCATGTCACCGAGTCACTGTTGGTTTATAAGTCGAAATGAGGCTTCAGAAAGAAACAAAATATTTGGATTTAGGCATTTGGAATGGTGAGGGCTGTTTTTATATCTAAGCAAGTAAAACTAGCCCTGTCTGTTCTCGTGGAAGTCGGCAAAATTATGTAGTTTTCCAATCACTTGGAAGTTTTAAAATCAATTAAATGGTTACTTTTCGTTTGATGGTGAGCAGTTGAGTGGATCGTCTGAAATATTCCCACCTCTCTGCTTCTCTCAGGACAACACGGACCGTGAGCTGAAGGAAGCAGCCAGACAGCGCCGGTTAAGAGAACTGGAGGAAAAGCGTTTTGCGTGGGCGGGCGAGGACCAGAGCAGCGTCTTTGGTCGCAGCAGCAGCGAGAACGACGTGCAGATGCTCACCAAGGAGGGCCTCCTGGACTTCTTCCAGAAGAGGTCTCAGAGTCCGCACAGCCCGATCGGGCGCTCTGCCAGCGCTCGCCGCCACCGTCACACCGTGACTTCCGTGGCGGATCGTGAACTTCAGGGATACCTCGAGCTGTTCGGAAGCTCGGAGAATCCCACTGATTATTCTAAGTTTTACAGCCTACCTCGGCCGAGTCGCCCCTACCAGCGGAGGACAACCCCGTGGATTATAGGCCAGGACGACAGCCGCGAGCTCGGCTGCGACAGACAAGTGACATCTCCGCACGCAGAAACTGAACCTGTCAGCCCACTGGCCAGGTTCTCCTCCTCTGGGCTGAACGATAACGAGGATCCATTTGACAACAATAATTACTCATCCGTTTCAGAGAGTAGTGTTCTGCCTCGGTCCTTTTGTGTTTTTCAGAAGCCCTCCTATCTTCCCAACCAAACAATTCCCAGCAACATGAATGTTAGTGTGGAGAAACACACTTTAGTCCGAGCTCCTCAAGCCTTTAACCTTCTTAGTCCAAACAACAACAGTGATCATGTGCACTTTGTCAATCGTAGTGATGTGGTGGTGACAGAACTGGAAAGTGAGCTGCAGTCACCTCAAAAGGATCAGGAGCATCTTCGACATGAGAAGGTTTTAGAAAAAAGAACAGATCCAAAGGCAGAACAGGAGGTTAAAGCAGATTCTCCCACACAGACTAGAGTCTCCGCGGAGAGGGAGAAGGAAGAAGAAGACTACAGCACAGTTTCATCAACAACCTGTGATACCCCCCTCCCGCTAGATACCTCTGTTTCCAATAAGAAGCCAGTGTTTTACATCCCAGACTGCACAGAAACAGACTGCTCTGTCGCCTTGGATTACTCCGAAGCTGAAAGCTCACCTCTTACAAAAGAAGGACTTCGTTTAAGAACTGACCGCAGTAAAGACCACCAAAGCCAGCAAGATCCGAGCTCTTTGTCCTCTAACCTGGAGTCCGTGTCCCCCAATGACCAATCTGTCTCAACCAATGAGCTCCCAGCGCCCAAATGTGTGGACGCAGCATCCACGACGCTGTCTCTTAACACAGAGGAGTGGGACACAGAGAGCTGCGACACGGCCGAAGGAAAACAGGGTAAGGCCGCTCCGAGAAACGGCAGGAAGGCAGCGCACTCCAAGAGCAGCAAAACGACAAAGAGCAGCGGAGGTCGAGGAGTGCGAACGCTGACCAGCAGCGAGAGCCAGGGCATGAGGAAAGTCGTGCCCATCAGCAAGCTCACCAGGATGGGCAGCAGCAAGCGAGCGGAGAGACCCTCGGGGCAAGATGGTGGAGAAGCACACCGGCATCTCCGTGACCAGAGTACGCCAGCGAGAGGAAGGGCCGAGAAGACAGCAAGACCTCCTCGACACTCGAGCGTACCTCCCGATGAGTCCAAAGTCCAGAGGGGGGGCGGCCTCTCAGGCAGCATTTCTCGATGGGGTCGTGATTCGACACCGAGGAAAGCGTCCCTCCACAAACCGAGCGCCAAACCCCTGAGGAACATCCCGAAGCCGGCGGCCGAGGAGAAGATGTGCCGCTCCACCATGAGAGCACTCGCTCAGGCTCAAGCTCAGAACCAGGGTGGCGCTTCTTCTGAAAATAGCAGTTTACACGTTAACAATTCAAAAAACTCCTCGGATGTCCCCAGCTTTGCCCGTAACACCGTGGCTTCGTCTTCCAGAAGCAAAAAGGAGCTGGGACCGCCGTCCGTCCCCTCCACTCCGTCCCGTAGCCCTTCAGTCCGCGGCAGAAAAACCTCCACCAGGCAGAGTCGGGCATCCCCGACTGCTCACGCCAGTGAGGAGAAGCCACAGGCGACAAACCTGAGACGGGTCCAAAGCGTGAAGGCCACCAGCCGCAGCACCTACCGTAGCGAGACTCCACCTGCAACGCGGGACATTCGTAAGACCAGCAGCTTTTCTGAAAAGTCTGTGCAGAGCAGAGACTTGCTGACGTCCAGCAGAGCCGCGAAGCCGAGCTGGAAGTGAAACCAGATGTGTTGGAAACTGACTTCAAAACGACGAGAGGACAGAGAAAACCTTTTCATTTAGAGTAAAACGACATCGACTCATCCTGCCTATCCGCAGTGCAGTTATCCTCTCATTACATGAAAGATACCAGAATCTAAATGACATATTGAAGTGACAGCTCAAGTCTTTTGAAGTGGGGTTCGGTGAAAAGTTTAATTTAATTGGTTAATTGAACCGTGAGGTGCCTAACGATTCCCACCCCGAGTTGTTAAGCTCGTCAGAATTAAACTCAAAGAGTTATTCATAGAGCTATCTACAACAGCTGAGACATTAATTGTTCCTAAACTTCCCACAGAACCCCGCTTCAAATGACCTGAACTATCCCTTTAAGCTATTTCACCTTGTATTGTTCCCTCAGTAGTTGACTTTCAGGTTAACAAAAAGCAAAGAGCAAGATGCAATAAACTTCTCCAAGTTTTAGTTCTGTCCATTATGCTAAAAAAGTTACTTTTTTTTTATTGTTTTCTAACAAAACTGACAAACGGCAAATTTGGTGTATTTTATTTTATTTTTTTTACACCAAAGTCTTTTTGCCTGCTTAGCTGTTTACGTTCGACGCTGTAATGTCTGCGATGATGTGATAATTATCTCTGACCGTTTGAGGCTGATTCAGTTTCAGCGTCTCTTACTTTATTCAGGGTTTCAGAATCTGTCTGTACCTTGCTGCTGGTACGACTTTTAGTTTTGCTGCATTTTCCTGTAGACTTAACACTGATTTGTTTGCCTTGATACCTCAGAAACATTGGAGTGGCCTTGTACCAGCAGGAGAACGGCTCATGTAGACAAACCCGATCAGTTTTGACAAACTGTGACGTCACGCTTTCCAAGTTCCCTGTATTTTACTGTTGCAATCATATGTAAAGCTGCAGATATTGTAGACAGGCTGTGGTACTGCCTGTACCTTGTTTATTTAGGTGTCAGTAGTTTGTAAATGTGTTCGAAACTCCTCCATAATGTCCTGGAGTCGATGTGCACGTAAGAAATGTTTCCTGTCGATGCTGTCAAAGAAAAGCATTTAAACACAACTGAAAGCATCAATCATGTGATTATTTTCGACAGTCTGATCAAATTTTTGTGTTGGTAAAGATGTCAGCTCCTACTTTTTTTTCCCTCATAATTTAGTTGCGACATTAGTTCTGAATGGGCATAATTTTACAGCTGAACTGAAGATTTTTATTCTCATTTTTTTGAGAGTATTCACAGGAGCACAGAGCTAGAAGTCTAATGTTCAGCAGAAAAAAAACAAGAAAAAAAAAAGAAAACAGCCATTCCACTCATGACAAGTTTTTATTTTTTAAACGAAAACAAAGCTGGTGAGGCATCTTCTCAGGTTGGGACAGTCATTTGTTTGTTGGGTCTGAAATGCTCATTTTGAATGGCAAATAAATTATAAAGAACATGATTTTGAACAGCGATCTTAAATGATTAAAAATTTTGTTCAGTCCACACAATAATAACCCGCTGGGGTTCTAGGCTTTGTCCCATGTTGTACAAACTTAGTGCTCATGTGCTGCTGCAGGAAGGAAGTCAGGATTCCTGACCTGGATGTGTGGCGTCGTCTTGATCTGTCATAATTAAAAAGAAATACCATCTGATGAAACTAATCGCACACAGGTAGTTGTACTTTTTGTGTTTTTATGTTCTTATGACAGCTCTAATTCTAATTATTTTTCAAGAAAAGCAGATTTACAGCCTCTGTGGCTCAAATATAATTGTATTTCACACCGCCTGCCTGCCTGTTTTTCACAATAAAGCTTCATGTAGCCGACCCATCAGCAGCTTGACTGAAATGAAACTTTCCCCAACCTCAGTCCCACTGAACTGAAACAGCAGCTCTGCCAGTTCACATTGTACACAACCGACTGTTTCTGTTCCTGACATGGTAATAAAGTTGAGTATAAAGTTTAAAACTGATGTCAGCTGTGAGCTGCTCCTCCTGGTCCCTGTGATGCAAATAAAGGCAACGACACAAAAGGCCCAGTGTGGCCCCGCGTATCTTTCATCTCTCGCCACAGCTCCCCTCTCAGGGAGTTTGGGCCTTATCTTGCTCACCTGATCAACATTTGGAACCAAAATGCTGCGCCTCCAAAGCTTTTAAACCAGGTTTTCTGATATATTTGCTCAAACTGAAGCTGGTGAAAGCTGTTCTTTTAAAGCGATATGTCTGTTCAAGTCGGGTTCTGTGGAATAAAGATAACCAGTTAGTATGTTACCTGCTGTAGGTAGCTCTTTGTGCAGCCTCAGTTTGAGGCAAAATGGAGTTTAATTCTGAACAGATGAACAAGCTGACCAAAACAACTCCGGTCTGAAAATATTTTAAAACAGTTCATGCATATGTGCTTTTATAAACCTCTACATCGCCATCATTTCTGGCAGAAATATGATACTGCTAGCTGCTGCTGTTTACATTTCCAATCCTTTGTGCCTAAAAAATTAAACAAAAAAACAAATGTCTGACAGAAAATGAACCACAATAAGAAAATCAAACCATTTTAGAAGCAAAGCGTTTGATTTTCCAACAAGATACATTAGATGAACTAACCTGAGAGTCCTGTGTGAATCACGTAATGCAAAATATCAGCCGAGATTTAAAAGTTAGCTTTTACACGGATATATTTTAATATTTCTGAGATCAGAGTTATAAAAGGGCAGCTGTAATCCACTTTGGCCTCGGCCCCGCTCAGAGTAGCCATTAATCTGGTCAGAAATGAACAATATTTTTCCAAACCGAGGTCGATCAAAGAGCTATATACAACAGGTAAGATAGTATTCATTCATAACTGTTCCACAGAATCTCACTTTTAAGGATCTGAGCTGTCACTTTTATGTGACTAACTATTTAAAAATTACAAAAAAGGGGGGAATTTAAACACTGAAAATGTGTAATCGGCAAAAACTATAAAGACTTATCTCTCAGGTTGGACCTGCCGGATGTTTTGTGAGTAAACTGTAAAAATAATAATAGTTTCCTCTCCTTCTCTTTTATAAGCTGTAGAGATGCTTGTATTTGAACTCGGGGCAGAGTTTTTGTGGGCTCTTTGTGTATGGGACAGTCCACCCCCCGCCCCCCGCTGCCGTCCTTTTTTACGGCCCAGGACATTGACAATGCGCGCCCTTTACGTCACAGCAGAGGAGCTGCCGGGGAATTTGCATACTTACTTGCCCTTTCGCCACAACTTCCTTCTCAGTAGATGGTTGCCGTAGAAACAGTCCAAACCTCTTTTTTTTACCATTATGAAGGAAAGGCCTCGTAAACCCGAAAGGTTAATGCTCTCCACAAGCTGTTCTTATGTTGAAACATGTAGTTTCATGTAACTTTACTTAAACACTTCCTCATTAGATACAAATACTACCAGATTTTGTTTTTCTGTTAGGAATAAATACACATTTAGATGCTGTGTAGGACACTATGAACTGTCTGGATACAGCGATGTTTCTGTCACTGATGATGACACTGATGATGAAGAAATGAATTAATGTCCTGCTGCTGTGGACCGATAACTTGTTCTTGGAGTTCATTTGAACTCAAAAAATCCTGAAAGAAGCAGAGTTTCAGGAAACGTGATCCCAGTGTTCATAAATCTGACTCTTTGGAAATGACTCCAGGTTGTGCTCGTTCTGTAAACGCGGCACTATTTCAACACTTCAGTCTAGAAAAAAATCTTTTATTATTATTACTATTTAATGGTCAAATACATCTGGCTCTTTTGGTAATCCATACATTATAGCTCATCGCTCAGCTCATTTTTGTTAAAAATTAATTTTTTTCAAAGGTTAGTTGTTAATTAACAGTCAGATGTGCTGTTAACCATGAACCTTATATTTCTGCACAGATAGGACATTAAAAAAACACACAAATTAAAATAAAAGATACAAAAATATACAGTAAAACATTCTTTTTGAGAAAAATAAAACAATCTGATATTACAAATCAATAAGTGGCAAACATTTGCTTGCAAATTTGTACCAGCAATCCTGATTTTTGTGTGTTGTGGACTGTAGGTAAATCTTATCAAATGAACTCTTAATTCAAGATGGCCGCCACAGCAGATCAATCTAAGGCCAACACAAAAGTGGTCAAAACTCAGACAGTTTTTATAGATATGGAGCTAAAACTTGATGTGGTAGTAGCTGAGAATCATCCCCATCATGTAGTTTGAGTTCTAACAGATCACGTCCGGTCGTTCTTTAAAACTTTAGCTTTAACTATTGGGACTCAACCTTTTCTGTCTGTTAGCAAAATATCTCCTGAACCAATGGACGGATTTTAATGAAACTCTCAGAAAGTGATCACTGGGAGTGCGTCTAAAACTGATTAACCTTTGGAGTTAACCTGGTTCAAGCTGGCCACTACCATTTCTTAGTTTTAGCAAACACAAAAAAGGCTGTAAGTCAGTCGGTCTTATAGATAATGAGTTAAAGTTAGGTGTGGTAGTAGCTGAGAGTCATTCCCATCAGATACTCTGAGTGCTAATGGCCTGCATGAGATCTTTGTTTAAAACGTTGCCATACAAGATGGCAGGGAATGTGATTTCCTTTTACTGCTGGGTTAGCCCTTTACCTAACCAAATACCTTTGTTACATTTGTTTATACCTTTGTTAATATCCTATATTGTTTTATTTTGTGAGCTCGGTTTTTGGAGTGTTTTTTAGTTTGTTTCCTGTTTCCTGTTCCTGGTTGTGGCCTGGGTTTGGTTTTCATTACTTATTTCTGCCACTAGATGTCCTCAGTCCTCTTGTCCTCGTCTCCTGCTTTTCATCTCAACACCTGCTGCTCTTTTCTCCCCTGACCTCTCCTCCCACAATGCTCCTCGTTTCTGATGCTCAGTTTGGGTTCGCTCTGTGGGTTTCCTCTTTGTCCTGCTTGATTTGTTTCTTCAATGTATTTTTAACATTTCTGATAAATTAAAGGCCCGGCATTCCTTGAACAAATGCAAATCTTGTGCTGGGAAGGGAGAGGAGGGGAGCTGTTTTTAAATGACATTGTGCGTGATCTCATATCTTGCTGGATGTGACAGTATTCAGAGAATATGCAGAGGATGACTCTCAGCTACCACCACATCAAATTCTAGCTCAACATTTGTAAACTCTACTGAGTTATAACCATTTATGTGTCGGCTACATTCAATTAGTAGTGGCGGCCAGCTTTAACTGGGTTGATTCCAAAAGTTGATCAGTTTTAGACGCACACCCAGTGATTACTTTGTCCTCTGTTTCATGGGGTATTTTGCTAACAGACAGACAGGATTGACGCCAAGTTTTAAGCATATTCTTATTGCTATTATATGTAATGCTTGAAGTATGTGATGGGGACAATGCTCAGCTACTTCCACACAAACTTTTAGCTCAGTATCTGGAATATCGACTGAGTTACAGCCATTTTAGTGTTTTCTAAGATCAGCTGGCTGTGGCAGCCATCATGAACTGGAGTGACTCCAGAAGTTAATCAGCTGTAGATGCACAGCCAATGTTTACTGTCTGAGAGTTTTACTGACATCCGTCCACTAGTTCATGAAGCATTCTGCTAACAGACAGACACGGACAAAATAACTACCATCTTCAGAGGCGAGCGATGAGTAAAAGCTCTAATCCTGCAGTGAAACCAACAGCAGAGGTCACAGACCGCAGCTCTGCTCAGTCAAAGTCTCTCCAGCTCCTGAGGCCAAGCAGCTTGTGACTCGGCACGTTTATCTCTGTCAGAGTAGCGTGCCGGAGATAAAGCTTCCCTCAACCTTTCACCTACAGAGCAGGATCCTTACTCCCATCCCGCTGGAGGAGCAGACACCTCTTCCCCTTCGGCTGCATGAAGCTCACGGCTGGGCGAAGAGGCATCTAATAGCTTTCCTTCTGATGGAGCAGATTCCAGGAGGCAGAGACGGCGGGAGGTCAGAGGTCAAAGCTACTCCACAACTAAGTCGGGTGAGTGAAACTGTAAGGGGGGTTCCTGTAGCAGCTGCTTCCTGAAAACGTCCATCCTTATTCACATTGAATGTTTGGAGATTTGCACAGGCTTGTCTGTGACACGAAGGCTCCACACTGAGCGAGCGGAACTGTAAAAATCCTCGTTTCACTTTGTTTTCGAATCAAGTCGGTTTGTTCTTCAGCTGGTTTGTGTTTTTAGTGACAGTCTGTGCAGAGCTGAGCTCACTCTCTGTCCCTTTTTCTTCTCCTCCCTGCACCCCTCTGAGCAGCTCGGACCAATCTCAGCGTGCCTGTGGGGGTTTGTGTCTCTGCAGCTTTATATGAGCATGTCAGGGCTTCGGCCTCCCAGTCTACTCCAGATTAGCAGCAGGTGTGTGTGTGTGTGTGTGTGTTAAGCTGCTGGCTGCCACGGCTGAGAGGCACATGTAAAAATCTCAGGAGTTTCAATGTCTTGGTCGATCAAACGTTTTATTTTTCAAACTCCTTTGGAAATAAACTGAACACACTCGATATCTGGTCTGGTTCACGCTTGTTGCTGCAGTACACCGTTGTTTTACTCAACGTCGTTTTACCGACCAGCGTTTCAGAACGTGTGTCACAAAAAAACAGGATTTGTTTCGTTTTGTTTTTCGAGCACGAATGCCAAGTGTTGGTAGTAGCCAAGCGACAAACCCAAGAGTTAGAGCAAAGCTTTTAACCTCGTTCCAGATGTTTTCTTGTGTAAAACTACAAATCAGTTTAATTATTATTAATTATTATTAAACCAAAGGGAAATGGATGTTTTGAGTTCAGCCCATACAACTTATTCCAGTTCCAAACCCACATCTGTCATTTACTTTCAAATCACAACACTTTAGTCCACGTGACGCATGCTGAACAGGTACTAAATACTTAAAGAGCTCAAAGAAAAGCTCCATGTTTCTTCAAAATGAAATACACAATCTGTCCTCCAGTTTGGTAATTCCCAGCTCCAGAAGAATAATCGTAAAGCAGTTCAGTTATCCAGCAGCCGTTCACAGAAACCTCTCTGCTGATCTCACTGGTGACAGCAGCAGACATGAGAGGAACTCCTGTTTCTGTGTTGCTTCTGTCCTCAACGTGAAACTTATTTCAGAAGGAAAATGTTACTTTACTGTGCCGTGGCTTTCATCTTCTGCTGACATGCTTTCTTAGGTGACGAGTACTGAAAATAAATCCCCTTTTATTTGTCTTTCCTGCAACAAACGATATAATTTCTGTTGATTCTTTTAGCAAACATTTAAATTCCAAAAATGATGTACTGCTGTGAACGTGTAACTGTCTCAAGTTTTTCTGGTGACTGGAAGTAGAGAGTGCATATTGCCTCATATGATTTGTTTGTTGAGTATTTTTATTTCATAGAGTAAATAGATTTTTTTCTAGTTTTACGTCAGTGACTCAGTTATTGTGTAAAAAACCTTGAAGGACACAAACATGCGGATACATATGTAAAATACCGTGATACAGCAACAGATTGAATCACACTTTTCAATAATACTGTGAGTATAATAATACTTTTGTGTTCAATTAATCCCGAGGATGATATTTGGTGTGTTTACATCCTGAGTCTTTGGGATCCTGTTACACCGAGGCGTTTTGAACCATAACTGTGGATTGTTTTTAGGTTGTTTCTGTGCTGATTTATTCATTAGAAAATGGTGAAAGGAGCAGAAAACTTTGCACCGAGCCTGTGATTGTGCACTGCATGCAAAGCAGGAAGTGTGTAGCTCTCACACCCACACTGCTTTAGATTTTAAAGTAGCCATGAGGCGTTCAAATGCTACCGGATAATAAACCTTATCCTGTCTGTTTTTTTTTTTTTTTGTGAGTGTGTGTATGTCGCACAAAAATGCAGAAAGAAGAGGGAATGCAAATAACTTAATTCTTTCTTTTCTTCTCTTAACCCTGAAAAGAGTCTTTCAAGGGGCGCTGCACAATGTAGGGTTGCCGTGGCAACAGCCTCCCATGTAAAGAGGGAGGGGCTTACCAAGAAAACACAGTTACAAGCGGCTGCTGGGGGTTCCCTGGACGCTGATGTTGGTCTCACTGAGTGAAAGAAATAGATACACTCCTCGCAGACGTTTGAAACGATATTTCATCCATTTTTACAAAGTAAATCGCTTCACGCTGTTTAAAAATAGACAAAATCAAAGGATCACAAACATTAGAAATGTGAAGGCTGCATCTTAGACATTCTTGAAAGCCATAATAGCTGTCAGAATATGTGATTTTTCAGTGTTTCGATTTGAATTTCTATGGTTTTCACACAATTTCTACAATATTAAATGATTGTTTGGTAATTGTGTTAGAAAACAACAGATATTCCTCTTCTTTGTTTACAACTAAATTCAACAATCAGTTGCAGAAATCATCCCGTCAGAGTTCCGAATATCTTGGCTCATTTGATCTGATTTTACCTCCAACTTCTGCTTTAATGCTCTCAGTCGCTCAGTTTCCTCCCCCAGAATGACTCTACTTCTGTCGACTCATCTTCACAGCTTTTAGTTGACATTTCTTTTCAGAAGAATAAGAACTTCACCATTTCACTTTGGACCCAGCGTCTCTCCTCTGACTCTGTTCACATCCAGGATTATTTCACCGACTTGATATCCGTCAGGCGCCAATCTGAAGTGACCTCATCAGTGTTCAAATGTAAACAAACGACTAATTGTTGGCAACAAAACGTGACTCTGTTGGTTTTGCTCATTTATTACAAAATATGTAGTAGACTTTTGTGAATGATGTGTATTTAGTGATTATTTCTATCATAGATGATACACATATCCTCCTGGCTGCCAGGGGAAAAAAATATTGACCAACCACAATTTTTCTTTTTTTTAATTCCTCAATCTGTGTAAGGTAATTATCCCCACCTCTTCACATTTGGTCTCATTAAAAAGTCCTAAATGCCCTCTGTAGAAGCAAAAGAAGTTAATTCAGTTGTATGCAGTAGGTGGGAGATATTCAGGTTTACAAATGTCCTCCACGGAGGACAAATTTTAACTACTGGTAGTCAGAAATACAAAAAACAATGGAAAAATTGCCTGTTTTGACAACTATTATGGCTTTGAAAAATCCATGAAACTTTAATGCAATGCATTTCTACACGGAATGCTAGGCCTTTAATTTGGTTTTGTTTGCAGTAGATCTGACAGCTAGTTTTTACAGTGTAGATAAACTGAAAAACTGCATATAAACCCTACAGTCTGCATGGTTCCTGCCTGACTAGTAAAACAACAACAACAACACATAAATACTACATGAGTACCAAAGCTGTTTCCAGCCGTGGATGTAATATTGATAAATTCTGCTCAGTCTCTGTGGAATGGACCCCCCCTCCTCCCCCTCTGGACTGGATTAGCCCAGATTACATCCGGCTGGCTGCCTCTCTCCTGACTGTGGGGCAGAGTTACACCTGCTCTCAGATCAGCCGGCCAGGCGACACCACCAGCCATCATATCTGGGATTACCGTCATCTCAGAGGTGTTTGAACTCAGACAGGACACCGTTAAGGTGAGTGGAAACCGCTCTCACTGAGGAATTATATATAAAAATAAAAATAAAAAAACGCACGAGAGAGGAACTCCAAACGAGTCGCGTGTCATGATAAAAATAACTAATTATGTTTCTAATCACGATGAATTTAAACATTCAGAGGGCTGGTTTGTTTCTGATAACCAGACCAGAAAAGTTTTTTACATTTAGAAATTATAATAAAAAAAAAACAATCCTAGAATATGAAACTGCTGAACTGATGCTGGCTTTCCCATCAAGCGCTAAACAAAAATGTGGTTTAATTTGTTACTTCTGAACGCTTGGTTTTAAAACTAGAAGCTTGGTAGAAAAGGTCTGGTAGGTAAAGCTTATTTTGACATAGTAAGAATGGATTTGTACAGATTGTAGGGACTTTACATGAACAGATCGGGATCATCAGGTTCATAGTTGAGTATTAATTTTGTTATTAGAGCCAGTATTGCTTCTACGCATGCGCCAACGAGACCCTACGATTTGGAGATGTTGGCACTCTTATTTATTTCTTAGTTTCTGTTTCATTAATATTTTTGACCAGGACTGATAGTGAGGATATTTAAGAGTTATATCAGTAATGTGAGCTTTGATGCTGATGGCTCAGAGTGGTCTGTACCCAGCTGGTCTTTGGATGGTTGGAGCATATTTCTCCCTTATTTGTATGTTTTTGTTATTTGTCTCTGGACTGGGGGTTTATATTTGCATGTCCAGATGTGAGCCGAAATCCTCACACTGAAGCCATTCATCATTACAGAGCAGTGGTGTCCATTCCTGGTCCTGGAGGACCACTCTCCTGTATGTTTTGGGTGTTTCTCTGCTGTGACACACACACCCGATTTGAATGACTGAGTGATTAACAGGCTTCTGCAAGACTTGAAGACCTGCTGAGGAGCAGGGAACCCATTAGGTAGAGCTTGAAAACACCTTTTTAATTTGACACCCAGATCAGTTTGGATTTTAATACGAGCACATGAATCTCGCCCTAGAAAACTATCTGCTCGCCTATGAAATCACTTAGAAGTTGAAGCGAATGTAGAAAAGATCATAAAAGAACAACTTATTGGGCAAAAAAAGGGACAAATCAAATTCTTACTGATGAATTTGCAGCCAAGAAAAGATGTCAGGTGTCTGATTTGAGATCCAAGCTTAAAACCAAAATCATTTAAGATTCTTTCGGTAAATATTGGTCCTTAGTTAGGATCTAGTTTTTAATTTCGGCTCCCTATCCAACTCCCCGGGTGTACAGAGTCTCGTTGGCACATACGTGTCAGGAATGCATCATTCATGTATTAGCCAGACTTCATTTAAATTGGCCCTCATGAGTCCAGCAGTGCAGCATTAAACGGAGGGATTATATGTCGTAAAATCAAGGTTCCCAAACACAAACTTATTGCAACAAAAAAGGAAAATGTCTGCTAATTAGAAAAAAAACAATGTGATCACAGAGACAAAAGATCATCTCAGATGAACTGAAACATTTTGTTCTGACACCTCAAAGATGGAAAAAGTGAAAAAGAACAATCAAAACTAAAAATCAGTGGGAGATCAGTATGGCACTTCTCATTAAAACCTCTGAATCATTTATCAGAGCCACAGCAACAGTGTTTTAATGACACCGCACATTGAGGCACAATCAACATCCAGGCATGTGCTCAGGCCTGCTGCTGTCTATGAACAGAAACCAGTTTTTGTCACAGCTCAGACAAACGAAGAAGAAAAAATAAAAACCTTAGATCAGGAGTGTCAAACTCCAGGCCTCAAGGGCACCTTTCCTGGAAGTTTTAGGTTTTTCTGCTCCAACACACCTGATTCAAATGGTTTAATTACCTCTTTACCAAATCACCAAGTTCTCCAGAAGCACGTCCACAAGTCATTCATTTAAACCAGGTGTTTTAAAGCAAGAACACGTCTAAAACATGCAAGAGACTGGCCCCTGAGGAACAGAGTTTGACATGTTTTTTTAGATGATGTCAACTTTATTAAATGCACAAAACTCCTGATTGGTTCTGAGCACAAAACTGAATGCTTTGCCAAAAAGTCTTGAATATGATAACTTCCTGATAGATGATGTTTAAAATTGTCTGACAGAACAACCTCCAGGTTTTAGAAACTTGATCTTTAAGTAGTGACACCCAAAACATGCTGCCAAAACAATTCCCACAGGTTCCCTGACCAAATGCGATCTGATCTCTGTTAAAATATGCTGATTGAGATTTATTTGCACTAACTCCTTCAGCAACGAGCAAATGAGACCACAGTAACAAAATGTTTCTGCGACAATTTGTAAAAACTGATAAGAGAGCCTGTCACTAATTTAAATAATTAAAAAAATAATGCAATAACATTTCCAGGTTGGGCTCTCAGTCGTTTAAATGCAGATATGATGTCAGACGGGTCAAATCCTGAATGAATGTTGCTCAGAAAATTTCATGCTGTTACTTTAAAGTGATGAGTTAAAAACTACATGAGGTTCTTTTGATTTTAATTGTTTGGCATCATGTCCTCGAGCCAAACTCTGATATTTAAAGATAAACTAAGTGGATTTAAGTCCGAATACATGTTCAGCTTTCCTCATCACTCTGCTTCAGTCTCTTTAAAGTCTAATGTCAGTTTGTTTTTTTCCTGTGGCAGCTGTTTATTTCTGGTCCTTATGGCTGTAGAGCTGCTTCAGAGCAGCTCTCAGAGAGCGATGCAGTGAGCGCTGCATCACTCGCTGTGCTGCAGCTGCAGCAGTGGATGTGTGGGAGTAGTTCTGTGCTAATCAAGGACCGGAGCAGCCCCCGAGATGACTCAGTGCTCGGGAGTGATGCAAGATGTTCTCTGCACTGAATGAATGCAGCAGATTTCTGATACGTCACAGTGTGCTACACATCAGGGCTGTCTGCTTTTACATTCATCCTACATGTGTTTTTATAAATAGTTACCTTTTTTTTCTTTTAGAAACGCATGGATGTATAGTATATTATCAGATATTCTTATGCATTGTAATATTTCAGCATACATCTATCCAACCACCACTAATCACATTCTAAAAGTATCTGTTTTAAACTTTTTAGTAAGTTCAAATCAAATTAATGTATCTGCTGCATTTTTTGTGGTATTATTTTGTTGTGTTTTCAAGGCTTTGGTTGTCAGAACAACGTCACGATTGCCTTAATCCCGTATTAGGATTTCCAAATTTCCTAATCCAGCCGCGTAACAGAGGGAGTAGGTTGTGAAGTGTTTGGCGGCATCATTATTTAGTGTGAAGGAGGCCCTAATGACCCATCAACCTGGACCAGGTGAGGGAGCAGGGAAACCTCTCTCACATGCAGGTTATTGTGTCCTGAGGACCAGGACTGAATAACTCCTGATTTAAATCACATTTACTGCCTCCGAACGAGTCAATATTTCATTACCATCACCATTTGATCACAGCAACAAAGGGTGACATGTTTTTCCATTGCCTGTGGACTGGTGGAGGTATTGATGACGCTGTTGCACTGTGACACTTGAACCTGTCTGGAACAGCAGTGAGCCCTGCTGGAGCTCTTCCACTGCGACACATGACGTAGTAAAACTTGATTTAACTCTGGATGCCGGCCAGCTGACTGGCTTTAAGCTGAAGAGTAACTCTGTCTGAGCTCAGTGATGGAGCTGGGAACGGATGGTCTGCGTGGTGTTGGATTGTTAAAAAAACTACAGTGGAATTTATTGAACCAGAAGATCTAAAATTAAACATCTTATTTTTATTAAATAATGTAATTCTCTTTAATATTATTTGTTTGTTCTCTTAAAGTTCCTGTTTGTCAGCCTGTAGTGCAACTAAAGATAGAACTGCTCTACAAAGTACTTTTATTTTATTCCATAAATTTTGATTTGCATGAAAAATGTGAAACATTTGCTATTACTACAAGATAAGAGCTGTTTTTTTCAGATGGTAAGAATTCTCTTTTTTTTACATCTGTTAGGCTGCTCTGTCACATTTCTGTAACAGACCAGACCAGATGAAGCAAACACAGGACAGATGTTTTGTATTAAAGCAGGTGCTTTTCAGCCTGTTGCAATCTGCAGCTTCACCTCTAGATGTCACTAAATTCCAAACACGCCACCTTTTAATTACCTGGACAGATAATTTAATTTTAATGAAACCCTGAGAAAGTAATCATTGATTGTACATCTACAACTCCATTAGTTTTCAGAGTCAACCTGATTCAAGATGGCCAAAAGAGTTCTGAGTTTTTATACAAAAAAACTGAACTGTTTAAAGAAGATGGGGCTTTTTTTGTTGTGACTGTAGGTGCGCAGATCTGGCATCGCCAGCTTGAGTTATAAATGCAGCTTATTGTGGTTATAAATCCTGAATCTTTTAGAATAATATTCAGCTGTCGTCCCTTTACTCACATGTGATGCACTCCCATGATGTAAATCTGTGTTGGAAAAAGAATTGAATCTTATATTTCTGATTCAGTATGGAGCTGTTTTCAATGCTGTGAGTAATCCACTTAAGTGGGAGTGGACGTACGTGGAGAAAACGAATGCACTTGGGTAATTACGCCAAACCTTGCCTGCAGCTTGCAAATGAGATTACGGCTTTTAAGAAACGGAGGAATTGACTCGGGGCGTGCACATCTGTGTTTTATATGAAAGTGAGCTGGGTGGATGTTGGCAGCCTGGGAAAAACAAACAAAAAAGTATGTGTTTTTATTTTTTTATTTTTAGGAAACTAAGATATCTCTGCCAAGATATGGTATGAACAAAAAATGCAAACAATAAGAGGAAATCTGCCCACTTGGCAGCTGGGTCTGAACAGGAAGATTATTAGACTGCTTTTTAAAAAACTCGGACTAAAAAAAGAGCTATCAACACATGTCTGTTACATCTACTCTCTTACAATGAAATTTAATGAAATTATTGTTCAGCTGACAGTATGTGATCTGTTTTGTTTCTGCTCTGGATCGATCTTTGATGATTTAGTTGCAGTTTTTGGTTTTGTTGGTTTGATTTACTTGTTTTGCGTCATTCTTATTGAGTCACTGGAGGCCAAACAGGATGAGCTTTTCTGAAACTGGTGAATACTAAGTTGTTTAAAACTGTTGTGGGAATTCACTGTTATATGTTATATGAATTCACTGTGCTCACCAAAAATTAAAGGTTAAGAAATGATACTGCATGTGCTGAAAGGTCATGTGACTGTACTGGAATGATTAGGATATCAGACACAATGGATAGATGGTAGAATTGGCCCTCTGCTGCTCCCCTGTCAGCAGGATGTGGTCTCCTCCCCCCCTCAGGCCTTTACACCAGCACAGTCAGTGTTGAACAGTATTTACACCCATCGTATCGTCTCCTGCAGCAAGTTGGCACTCAAGATCCGGCAGATTGTTACTGGCTCGGACTTGATGTCTGAGCTGATCCAGCGCATGTCCTGTTAGAGAACGATCGGGGGACGTGACTGTTCCCAGGAGGACCTCAACATGATGCAGGCTGTCCACACACGCATGTGCCTTGTGTGGGTGGGAGTTGTCTTGTTGAAAGACTGTAATAGGATTCTGTTTTAGGAGGAGCAAGACATGTGGACATAGGATGTCACAAAGTGCTGTGTCATCAGTCCCCTGGAACCACTACCAGAGGTGATCTGAAGTCAAACCCTGTGGCTCCTCACACCATGATGCCAGTATAATGCTGGTGTGTTTTTCCACACATTGGCAGGACTGCTTTCAGCACCACCACACACACAGGCACACACGCACAATGGTCATTTGTGGTAATGCAGAACTGAGATTCAACTCTGAACGTGATGAGCTGCCTGTCATCGGTCCATTCCTCCATGTTACAGCACCCCTCCAAACGCAGCCGTCTCCCTCTTTAATGAAGGAGTGAGAGCAGGCCAAAGATGCAATTTTCAAACCAGGATAAAATGTCAGAGAGCCACAAACTACAACAGCTCATCTAATGGCAGCCTCCACATGCGACGGTAAATCTGTAATCCATCTGATGCCAGTTGTTGAGACACGATGCAGGATGGCACGGGATGCTGCAAAGAGTCCCAAACATGTGTACAGACAGTCGGTGCACATGACTGGTTTCAACGTTTAGCCACTGACCTCTGTACGCCCCACATGCCGGGGAAATGCAACGATGCAACCACCTGGCCTCTATAAAACCCCAGAAGTAAAGCTGTCTAATGCATCTAATGCATCTGAGAGGCATGTTTTGTGTTTGGTGATTTTCACTTACTGTGATACCACTTTATAACTTCTGGTGTCCTTTGTAGATATGTCAGCTCTGGACGGTCTGCATGTGGATCAAGTTATGTTCTAATCAAACCATTTCTTCTGGTCAGTCAGTGTATTCATGTTAAACTAGGGTTTTATAGTTCCTTTGTTGTTGTTATTGAGTTGTGGCGCTTTTGGCTGTTGAAGGTTTTATTTTGCTTAATAAAATGGAGTTTCAGCTGTCTTTAGGGGAAATAAAGTTCAGACATTGTCATTTTGTGGAAATTTAGTGATAAAACAGACAACAATCACTCACATTGTGCGTAGGTTTAACGTTATTGTTGCTCCTCTGGGCATGTTGTTCCTCCTGTCAGGCCTCTGATGGGACTCTTGCCCTCTGTGGGGTTAAAGAGCGACTGAAGACCTAAGCCCCGCCTCCTCCAGCCTCTGTAACTCTTCTGATTGGTCGTAGTTTCCCGTCCACGCCCCCACAGGGCTCTCCTCCACATTGTGTCTCTTCTCACCCACTGTCTGTTTGGATTACTCTAACAACTTGGGCCTCTCACATGTGCTTCCTTTGCTCACTGCACTCACCGTCAACATATCAGACATGAGGATTGGGTGACAGAGAGCAGCGTTTCTGTTCTTTTCCTCCTTAAAGAGAAGACGAGAAGGAAAGAAACAGCCATGGAGCTCAAGTAAGTAGGATTTTAAAGATGGGGGGGAGAAAGTGGGCTGGAAAGATTAGACATAGTTATGAATGGAAAGGAAAGATAAGAATAAGTGGAAAATCCTTAGAATTGAAGGAAGGGCGGACCTGTGACAAAGTGATGAATGTGGTTTTGAAAACAAATGTTTGCGTGATACTTTGGCTTCTGTAAGAGGAAAAGATGCCTCTAAAAATCCACGGTTGTTTCCCTGGAAGTTGGTACTCGAAAGACGAGTTCCTGCTTCAGAACAGTCCGTCTCAGGTGCTCGTATATTGAAACTTGCTTCAGTCTTATGTCTGTGTCTTCTCATTTCCTCTTCAGTGGCGCTTGCGGGTTTCTGCTCCCTTGTTTTGCAAAGTTGCACAGAGAAATATGTCTGAGGAACAAGTCAGGGTTGTTTCTGTAGCCACCGGCTATCTTTATCAAACTTCAAATTAAGCACAACAGGTGATACTTTTTATAAAAGTTAGAAAAGTAATCTTTTCTTTTTTGTTGCGCGTAATGCATCAAATAGAAGTCGTGTGTTGAGTAGAACCATATTTACAGCTGGAGAAGGTTTATTGGCTTATTGACAACAGGGAGTTTCATGGAAATCATCTGAACAAGTGATTTAGTGTTAAAAAATACAAATAATGTATTTTGGTTTTGTTTGATCCACATAAGCAAACTAAAATGACCTCCTGTGGAACTGTGAGGTTTCCTGAAAAACTGTTTGGAGCACAGAAATAGAATATTTTACAATTATTTATTCAAACAAACTCTAAAGTGCAGCCTTCAGTTCAGGAGTGGCCAGCTGTCCTTCATGTTTTGTTTGTTTCCCTGCTTCAACACATTCAATTCAATGATTAAATCACCTCTTCATGTTCTGAAGAAGCCTCTTAATCACCCATTGATTCAAATCAGGTGGGTTGGCGCAGGTTTGGACACCCCTGTTTTAGGTCCAGTTAAGGTTCAGAGGACAAATAAAGATCAACAGAATGGAAAAACTAGTGTCATTTATTTTTTCTGCTGTCACTGATTCACTGCGATTCGTTTGGACGTTGAGCCTCAGAGTTTCTGCCTCCCTTAATTCAGGTTGACAGATGTGCAGCATGGACACTTTCCTGTGTCCTTGCAGTTGCATGACGGTTGGTTTTAATTTGAGTCCATGGCTAACGTGCCGACGCGCTCAAACTGAGATACACATGTGCAGAGCATTGTCTTATCTCGTGCCCCCAGAGTGCACGGTTTGGCAGATATGTTGCTCGACACACACTGACACAGGCTTTTTTCTTTTCTTCCCCTCCTGATGCACTGCTCTTTTCTCTAAAAGTATGCAAATACTGTCTCTCAAATGTCAAGAAATGAGAGAAAACATGACAGTAGTGAAAGAAAATGTATTTCTTTTCCCTGAAATTATTTAAAACCTCTAGACCTTGTTGAGCATTTAACTACATTTGTTGTATTTGGTTTCTCCTGCTGGTTCATACATTTGATGGTTCTGGTGTTAGATAAAGTTATAGCTCAGATCTTCTGTAATGAACTACTAACATCTTAGCTGTTGTAGATGGCTCTTTGAACGACCTCAGTTTGAGGAAATGGTTTATTTTTGATCAGCTTGACGAGCTAAAAGCTAGTCCAAGCGGGGCTGAAATAAAAATGGATTGCTGCCCTCTTAAAACAACTTGCAATCTCTAAAATTTATTTTCATACATTTCTATTAATTTTACATTTAAAAAAATATCAGAATTTTGAGATTAACTACAAGAACAAATATCTGGAGCAACAGCTAACTTTTACCACTTTTGGCAAGAATATCATATCATCCCATATAAGGTAAACTTTACAGCAATGTGATGGTTTATAAAGTAGTGATTGTAAGAACCACTATAAAATCTGTGAGATTAAATGTATTTTAAAATAGCAGCAATCCACTTTAGTATTAGCCCTGTTCAGACTAGCTGTTAGCTGATCGATCTGAACTAAACTACTTCTCCAAACCGATGTTGTCCAGAGTGCAATCTACAACAGGTGAGGTATTAGTTTTTTTTTCTTAATTATTCCACAGAACCCCACTTCAGAAGATTTGAACTATTTCTTTAAGACTAAAGGCGTGCTTTGGCACAGTAATCCCCCATCATCCTGTCACCAGTGGACGTTAAAAGATTAGCCGTGGAGTTTATTCTTACAGTTTATGGTTTGTGTGACCCTCTGCAGCAGGAATGAGTTGTACCGGCCCTGATTTCACTGAAACGGATGGTTTAAATGGTGATGTACAACAAGTGTAGTAACTTACTGCAGCAGCTGCAGAGAAATGGTGCTGATGAAAGGGTGAGGGCTTTAATCGACAGGCCAAGTTCTCAGCAGAAAACACTGGCCTTCTGGTTTTACGTGCTGAGAGAATTTGCAACACAAACTGATGTGTCACATAATTTGTACCTATAATGATAATAATTTGAGGACAATCATTAGCCATCGCCCCTTGTTAAATGTTTTGCTGTCTGCCTCTGATGCTTGTGATCTAAAGAACACATGAGAGCAGTTTTCAGGCAGTGAAGCAGGAAACAGTTTGGAGCTTTTATTGGCAGAAGTACCTGCGTTTGATTATATGAGCTGTGAGCTCATTCAAAAGTTAAATCCTCTTGGAGATCCTCAAAATGCATTGGTAATCACTTAAAAGCCAAACAAAGACAAAAACGTTTCATACATTTAAATCAGATGGGATTGTTTTCAATGAGAAGATAAATTCTGATCAGATGTCTTCATATTGAACATGAAGCCTGAAGGTTTGGAGGCTGGAGAAACTTGTACATGGAGTCAGTGAGAAAGAGCAAACTGTCTATTAAATGAAAGCTGTTTAATGTCTTTGACCCAGTCTGAATGTGAAAAGGTAGAAATTGGCCAAGATAACGAAGGCCAAAAATGCCTCTTATGTGTCATCAGGGTGTGAATTTATGAGGAAACCAGGAGGAGGAGAAACAACATCTGTGTTGTCACTTTGTGTAACAGAGTAACCATCACCTTTTTGTCTCGCTGCTTGTTGTTTACATTCTGACTTGTTCATTACTGAACACGCAACGACCCGAAACATCCAACCAGAGCTACAATGGGATGGTTTAGATTAAAGCATGTAACGGCTCAACTGAGAATCCGTGGCAAGACTTGAAATCTGCTGTTCAGACACTCTCCATTCAATCTGACTGAACTTGAGCGATTCCACAATGTATGGGCGAACATTTGCAGTTTCTAGATGTGCAAAGATAGAAACAAACAATCCCTGAAAGACTTGCAGCAGTAATTGCAGCAACAGGTGGTTCTACAAAGTATTTCCTCAGGCGGATTGAATCCTAATAAAATACTTTGAATTTTGTAGTTTTAACGTAACAGAAAGTGAAAAAGTTCAAGGGTAGAAACACACAGGACATAAAAAAGGTTCAAGGGGTCTGAATATCTTATTTTGAAGGCACTGTACACTGTTTCAGAGAAAGACTTTAGAAAAATGTAGGAAACGTGTCATCTTCACAATCTGGTGATTAGAACTAGGTTCAACCCAGAATCTCAACCTGCAGCAGTTAAAGTAAAGTTTGGTTTTAATTCTTGTCCTGGAAATAGTTTATTTAGAGCCCTAGACTGAGTAGGCGTCTCTTTGCTTTTTGTGGCAGCGTTTTAATTCTTCAGTTGTTATGATCTGAATGTGAAAGTGAAGCAGCTGAAACGAGTTAAGTTGCATGTTTTCCTTACAGCTGGCCTTAACTCGCCTCCTTTCATGATCTGTTTGTAATGGTTAAGTTGGCTCCTTTGTGTGTGAGCATGCATTGTTTTGGAATATTTAAAGTTGTGATTGCAGAACGCGTCTAACAAAAGTTAAAACTTGTTCAACAACTGGCCGTAAATAACCACCTCCCTGGCTGCTTGGTTCAGACATCATTGTACAGTATAAGAACACCACACAGCAACAACTGGGTGTTTTTGGTTTTAATGTCTTTTACTTTCAAGCAAAAACAAAAGCTAAAGGTGTGTGCTGCGGAAGCTGCACGCTGTGAGGAGTTCATGCAGGATGAATATTTGCATTATCTAAATCAAAGGCGGCCACTGGAACCGTTTATTAAAAGCACCTGCAGTGGTTTAAACCATTTCTGAGAAAGTTCTCAGTCACCCAGGGCAAAGTGAGTCTAGTAGGTTTAAATAAAAGCAACAAGCCTTTTATTTAATTCCTCATCTGAGGAGCTTTCCAGTTCAAACTGAAAAGTGCAAGGTTTGAAAGCATGGACCTACACCTTTTACCTTCATGTAAACCTACTAGGACCATTTCTGTTGCAAATAAGGTTGTAGCTCATTTGCAATGATGCCTTCAAACAAGTGTTTATCTTCATTTGTTTTCTTATTGTTAAGAGATTTAATAAAACCACCAAAACAGTCAAGAACCGCACAGCTTCATTAGTGACAACCGTGTAACTGCCTGTTTGTTTTTGTCTGTCAGCAAATGTTCTGATGATTATTGTACATTATGAGATTTCTAGAGATATTGATCATACACAGGGTAAACTTGTATATATATTTATCAAACATCTGACAGCGCTGTACTAAAACTCATCTCAGGATTTTGTAATATTGCCCGTAACGTCATTTACAAGGTTTGACCAACATGGTGACAACTCTGTCCCTTCTCATCATCAGATGATTGTAGTTAAAATTCATGAAAGGCGGTGGGCGGTATGTGTTTCTTTTAAAGAACACTAGACCTTCAATCCTGTCAGTTTTCTCACCTGATCAGGTGATCAGTCCACTCTCCACCAGCTAATCTGAATATAATTAATATTCTTTAAAGTCCTGAATCCAAAGTGAACGTTGAGCAGCCGACTCCATGCTGCTGTTACAGGCCTTCAGGACGGAGTTATTTCCACTGTTCCAGATTTGTCTGGTTTTGTGTTTCTGGCTGACTGAGCTCGCTGTGTTTGGCTGCAGCTCTGAATGAGATCATTGAACAGCTGTGGAGCTTCCAGGCAAAATGAAACGTATTCAGAATATTCACAAGGATCTACTGATGTTGTTGTTTGTTTTTATAACGTGACGTTAGAAAGCTGAAGAATTTCTAGTCATATGAAAAATCCTTGCTGGAAAAGCCACAGAAATTTAAAGATGTGGTGGAAAAATTGTTTTGTTTTCCAAGATGGATCATAAATGAATTCAGATGTTTCTTCTTTCAAAGCAATTTCCCCTTTTTTTTTGTTTGTAATTCACAATTATGCATTTTTCTATAGACTCATATTCTGGTATAATATATTTCAAGTTATTGTGGAAACTGTTTCTAGGAAAAAAAAAAATATATAATGCAGCATTTTGGTGATGTGTTTGAGATGCTCTTATATTTGATCCAGGCTTTTTTTTTCCTTTTGGTTACGTCACTGCTTGCTCAGTGAGTCAGCAGTGAATGCGCTCAGACAGATCCCTGCGTCTTCATCTCCATCGGAGGGAACTCTGAACTCAGTTTCATTTTTTTTCATTTGTTCAATCAGCAGCTGCCAGCCGGTCCCTGCTCACAGACTCCCGATGCTGCTCAGCGCTCAGGGCGTCATGCTTGCAGCGTTTACTGCAGGCGGAGGGGGGAAAGGAGGCAGATGAATGAACGAGACGGAAAGAGCTGGGAAAGCAAAGTGACCAAGTGGTGAAGAAGAGGGAGGGAGAGAGACAGGGAGGGGTGGAGAGGGAGAGGAGGAGGAGGAGGAGGAGGAGGAGGAAAACGGATGATGTCAAACTGAAACGCGGTCCGGCTCCAACTTTGCTCACGTGTGCACACACTCATAAACACTCGGAGAAGCCATCTCTCCCAGGATCTTTGGTTTGTTGCTGCTGATAAAGAGGAATCATGTCACGGTGGAACTGATGGGACTCTAAGGTATGTGTTTAAAGGGAATTTAAAGCTTGAAAACATGTATTTCCCTGATTTTGGGGGTGAATGCTGCCCGTTGATCTGTCCATACATGCAGCACAATAAGTCCTCTTGTTCAAATGTGTTTACTTGTTTTAACAGTTTAGCTGTTTTTCTCATGGAGGGAGTCTGTGCTCAAAGGTTAGGATCTTTTCCTTTTTTAGAATATTCCTTTTACAGTCACGTGTGTGTGTGTGATGACGACCCGGTCCAGCAGAAATGATTCTGCTTTGCCCGGTGCAGCTCTGGTTATGTAAGAGCGGAGGCTGTGCGGCTGCTGCGACCTTGTGCTCCGTCAGCATGACGGCGCTTCAGTGGATCTGCTTGTTGTGACCGCCTGCAGGATTTAGGATCTGTTTTTGTTGTTGTTGTTGTTGTTGTTTGGGAAATTGGGTTCAATGCTGTGTTTATCTGCTCTTTGGAGTTGGTGAGTTACTGAAATAAAACATCCAGTGTGAGCTTTAGTTTGTGCAGGGACTGAGGTAAGTCTGTCTGGACACGTATCAGTGTCCCCCTGTCACTAAAGGCAAAAAGGTGATCAAGTTTTTTGCCTGTCTGTACATATGTATGTTTGTCATGTTGGTTAAATATCTCATGAACAAATGGACGGATTTTTATAGAACTCTGAGGCAATAATCACTGGAGATACCTCTACAACCGATTAACTTGTGGAGTCAACCTGATTCAAGATGACCGCCACAGCTGAGCAATCTGAGAAAACACAGAAATGGGTACAACAGGCAGTTTTACAGACACTGAGCTAAGATTTGGTGTGGTAGTAGCTAGAGTCATCCACAACTTATACTTCAACAATATTTGTTTTTAAAAGTATTAGTCAACCTTGTTTATCTGTTAGTGAAATATCTCATGAACCCTGAGATGGATTTTAATGAAACTTTCAGGAAGTAATCATAGAAAGATGTACATCTACAACTGATTAACTTTTGGAGTTAACCCAATTTAAGATGGCCACCACAGCTAATTAACCTTAGCAAATACATAAATGGCTATAAATCAGATGAGTTAGCTAAGGTTGTTGTGCAGTAGTAGCTGGGTCAGCCTCAAGATGTAGTCCAGAGATTCTGCATCATGTTATTTTCCAGGTTTGACTAAAACCCTAACTCTAACATTTGTCAGTATAATATGATCTCGCTTTAAAACCCTGCCATGAAAGGCAGTGAACGATATGCATTTCATCAAGGAATGCTAGGCCTTTAATTTATAAATCCAGATTTTATCACATTATTATTCTATACTTGTATGTCATTTTTGTTTTTCTAGACTGTTCAAACTAAATTATTTTGAATATGACACCCAATGCATTGCATACTAGTCATTTAACATCTTTAAAAGTTTAATTGCACCCTGAGAAAATTGGACTTTCTTCATGATGGTAATTGTATTCTCTGTATTCTTCACTTTCAATCCCAGATCTGCTTTCAGACAGGAGAATGGGAGGTGGAGATGTGTTAGAGGGGGAGATAAAAACAAAATTGAATAGAAAAAAGGGCATGTAGACGGGAAAAAAAAAGATTGTCCCTCAGGGTTTTCTTTCAGCAGCAGAGGTGGCCTGTTTCTGCGCCCGTCTTCAGTGTGGAGAGACAATAAAAGCACTGACACACTTTCTGTGTCCAAGTTAGCTTTCAGATAGTTTTACAGGAGTATCACGCACAGAATCAGGCAAGGAAGGGAAAATATCAGAAATAACTGAAGAGAAAGATAAAAATTCATGCAGAATGAGCGTAAAATAATTTTCTACCTTGAGTTTTATTGTGAAGGGCTTAGCTCTGCCTCTCCCTGAGTGCTGGAAGCAGAGAGCTTAGCTTTTACTTCATACTCAATTATTCATCACTTTAAAAGCCTTTTATGTCAAACAAGAAGCCTTTCTCCTGGTTACAGTCGGCTCCTTCCCATCTGCCTTAATATGAGGGTCAAGACCCTTCATGGGGCCACAAGACAAACCTCACATCATCTGAAAACAACAGGAATCAGTCTTTTTCTTATTTTCTTACCTGATACATGCTGTTGGATTGTTGCATGTTTGGATTGCTAATTTGTGAGAAAAACTAAACGGTGTGTGTATGTGGTGGGGGAATGCTTTGGAAAGTTGCAAATTTTGTAAAAGTTTGAAAACATTATTATTATTATTATTATTATTATTATTATTATTATTATTATTAATGTTTTGACCTAGACACCTGAGTCAGTGTGAGAGTCTGACGGCTTAATAACGTTGAGGAGAAATATCATGACAGAGATGCCACTATTCTTCCTCTGCGCCCCGAGTTTTGCTCATACACATGAATGTTTCATTCATCCATGTGTCACCACTTTAGGTCTGAAAGGCCCCTAAAGCCCTACTAAAGTAGAAATGCACTGGAACGGCCAACTGCAGTGCAGTCTATGCTCACTAGGCTAGAATTGGTGTCGCCATCTTGGTAGGTGCTGCGTGACATCCTTAAATGCTGCCATCAGACCATGGATCTGAAAAAAAAAAAAAAACTCTGTCAAGAACTCTGTCTTCAAACCTGTTTTACCTATATCACGAGTAAAATCTACATCCATCCATTTACTTTCTTTACCCACTTTCCCTTTCCGGGTCGCGGGGAGCTGGTGCCCATCTCCAGCAGTCACTGTGCGTAAAATCTACATTTATCTGATAAATAGTGAATTAGTGTATTGGCTAGACAAAAGCTCAGTTGTCCATGTCTAAATGCTAAAGATCATGTTCTATAAGGCCTTTATGTTTCCAGAATTATTTAAAAAATAAAGAGACTACTTTATATAAGTTTAAGTGCAATTAACTACAGCCTCTGGTAGCAGAGCTCAGGTCAAACTAAGAATCTGTGAACTTTTTATTACATAAAGTGCAGTTCTGTGTGGATCTAGAATGATTACAGCAGTTTGTCTTACAGTGGAGGTTTGTATGCTAATGCTGAATAGGGCTTGCTGGGAGGCTGACTGCAGAATACTCTTGTCTCCTGCTTTCACAATATGCATGATGTGCTGTACGTATATTTAAGCAAACAAAAGCTCTTTCTATGTGTTTTTGGGCTGATGACACAGCTAACAGTACACAATATGTGTATTTGATGATTTGACTATTATTTTGCTACCTATTTTTCTCCCTCCACTGTTTTCTTTGAACTTTTCCTGTGTCTCTTTCCATTTCCAGGGTGCAGACTAAAGGGAAGAGGGACTCTTATGTCAGAGTTTTAGGATGGCCAGTGAAGGCTCCACTATTCCCAGTCCCGTCGTCCGCCAAATCGACAAGCAGTTCCTGATCTGCAGCATATGTCTGGACCGCTACGAGAACCCGAAGGTTCTGCCCTGCCTGCACACCTTTTGTGAGAGGTGAGTGGGGTTACGGTGCCGTGAAACGTGGGTCAGAAACTTCATGCGTGAATCTTTTTATGTGCCGTACATGGAGGGGGCCCCGCACAGGTAGGTTAAGACTTTAACATCAACACGGCGTTGTTTTTGTAAATGTGAGCATTGTGACTTGATGATTCGAGCTGCCTTTGGTGTGTTGGTCCTCTCTGTTAACAAGCCTTTTGTTTCTCGCACAAAAGGCTCGCTGTGAACGAGTCCATGACTGTTCCTTTTACTCTGGTTGCTTCTGGAGAGTCATTATGTTGTCACATTTACCAATATATTTGTTTCTAATCTAATCGTGATAAAACTGCATTGAAATAATTTCTAGTAATAATATTTTTTTTAATTTATTGATGTCACGTTTAAGAAACCATTTTTTTTATACAATATTGTTGTTTCAAATGGTTTTACATCATATGTTTCCCACCTCTAGGTGCCTGCAGAATTACATCCCGGCCCACAGCCTCACCCTGTCGTGCCCCGTGTGCCGCCAGACCTCCATCCTGCCGGAGAAAGGTGTGGCGGCGTTGCAGAACAACTTCTTCATCACCAACCTGATGGACGTGCTGCAGCGGGCGCCGGACAGCTGCAGCCAGGAGGCCGCCGCTCTCAACAACATCGCCACGGTGGCTACGGGACGGCTGCTCTCCTGCCCCAACCACGGAGGCAGTGTAAGCTGCTCTCTAATTCATCTGAACTCAGTAATCTCTTTTTTTTTTTTATTAAAGCAATAGTTCCGATCTTTTTGAAGTCTCTACTTTCCTTTTATTTTTGACATTATGTGACTTTGACACAGAGCCGGGAGTAAAGTCTGAAAAATCAGAAAACTGCTTTAATCTCCTTTCCTGCGTCATAGGTGATGGAGTTTTACTGCCCTCCATGTGAAACAGCCATGTGTCAGGAGTGCACGTGTGGAGAACATGGAGAACATCCCACCGTGCCTCTTAAAGACGTGGTGGAGCAGCACAAAGCCTCGCTGCAGGAGCAGCTGAACGCCGTCAAGAAGAGGTACGACAGGAGCCGTAACTCTGCACGCTCCGCTCCTCATGCTCTCATTCTGATGAAACGCTACATGAGAGAACCGTGTCCATTCCAGGTTGCCGGAAATCGACTCGGCCCTGCAGACGCTGTCCGAGATTCTGCAGCAGCTGACCAATCAGAAGAGCTCCATCGAGGATGACATCCACAGCACCTTTGACGAGCTGCAGAAGACGCTCAACGTCCGCAAGAGCGTTTTACTGATGGAGCTGGAGGTCAACTACGGCCTGAAGCAGAAGGTGAAGAACACAAAACCAACCTCTGACTCTGTTGACGATGCAGTTATTCAGTTTAAAACCTCTTGCCTTTAAAGGTTTGTAGTGACAGGGGGAAAAAATGGATATAATGCAGATGGATTCTCAGATTTCCTCTGATGTGTCGACCTCAGCTGGTCTGGCAGGCAGTTAACTGGTTAATAAAGGAAGGATCTTCACTCCAAGCAGATATCCAATCACCCAGCTGGGATAAGAGCTCGGGGAGAGGTGGTGGTGGGGGGGTCATATTACATGGGAGGCTAATGATTTACGGTCCACTGCCTGGCGAACACACTTTGAGCCCTGTGACGCTCTGTAGCTACAGCAGATGGAGCCAGTGAGTCGTCCTCTGTGCGAACTTCTGGGGTTGCTCTGGGTGTGTCGTGTGCAAAGAGTGATTTTAAAGCAGAGCACACACTTTATCCTCGATGTCTCCTCTTACCGTGCCCACGGAGCGCGTCTTTGCTTTGTAAGAGTCGGCGGATGACGGCTGGAGGAGTTCGGATGACTTGTTTCTCTCCAGCTGGTGAAAAAAGAGATCCCATATGGCGTCTGTTTTTGAAAGGGAAGATGACTGGGATAAGCAGATGTTGGTGAGTTTGTGTTATTGTTTTAGTGTGTGTGCGTGTGTTTTGGTGACGTAGCAGCGGCAAAAAGGAACTGTTGAGTGAAGCTTTCTCTGTCTCAGAATCCTTCAAGGTTGCTGCAAATGACAGTTCTGGTTCTTATTTACATTTACATAAAAAGAACACAGATATGCACATGATTTACTCTTTATATGATTGAGTTAATGATTCCGCTTTATTTTCTACATTCACATAAAATATAATTCAGTTCAGTTGTGATTAAAAATGTCATTTTATCCAAATGACAGGTTATCTAAAACAGCAGGAAGATCTAAAGATGTGTGTGTTGATTCACGACCAGGTGATCTTTGTCTTAATCACATCTGCAAGTAAAATGGAGGCACAGCAGCTTTGATTCTTATTGTTTTTTTAAGTTACATTTCTATTGCTGTGTTTTTCTTGGAGGGGAAAAATGGAGTAAAGCCAATAAAAAGTGAAACGAAAAGAGAATAAACAAAAACTGGAAAAACTGGCAGCTGTTTTAGTCAACAACATTAGTATGCAAGGTGACGTGTTTTTGCTTCTAGGATAAATAATACTAAGTTTGTTTCAGATTGTTGTCAGTCAGTTTTACAGATATTGTGTGAAAATTTAATGTGGTAGAAGCAGAGTCATTTACAACAAATAACATATTTCAGTACTGGATAATATTGCACATATAGTTGTTATTAATGTTTGACCAAATATGCTCCAACTCACTTTGAACCTCAGATGATCTCAGTCTCAAACGCTGGCATAAAAGGCGGTGAGCACATTCCTTCTAGGCCTTTTAATTAAAAAATGCATTTTCCTTTAAACGCTAGAATTGTTTAAGTTTCAAGTGAATGATTTTAAAATGGTAAAATAGTTTTCTTCACTTCCAGGTTCATGATAAATACTGTAGTTTAACCTCAGTGTTGCTGTGCTGCCTCCTGGTGTTCGTGTGCAGGTACTTCAGACCCAGCTGGACGCCCTGCTGCAGGGTCAGGAGGGCATCACCAGCAGCTGTAACTTCACGGAGCAGGCCCTGAGCCACGGCACCGAGGCCGAGGTGCTGCTGGTCAAGAAGCAGATGAGCGAACGCCTCATCAAGCTGGCCAATCAGGAGCTTCCTCTGCAGCCCGGCGAGAACGACCAGCTGGACTTCCTCGTGGAGATGGACAGCTTGAAGAAGTCCATCCACAACTTGGGCACTATCGTGACTACAAACGCCGTGGCGTCTGAGTCTGTGGCCACGGGGGAAGGGTTACGCCACTGCGTGGTGGGCGTGCCCACGTCCGTTACCATAACGACTAAAGACAAAGACAGGGAGCTGTGCAAAATGGGTAACGCCGTCATCACCGCTCAGATCTCCTCATCTGATGGCAGCAGAGGAGACGGAGAGATTGTGGACAACAAGAACGGCACCTATGAGTACCTGTTCTCGGTTCCTAAAGAGGGCACCTTTAATTTATCGCTGCTGTTATATAACCAACACATCAAAGGGAGTCCCTTCAAAATAAAGGCCACCAAATCCACGGATGTGTCGCCAACTTCGGACGGCACAAAGAAGAGGCTGAAGTCTCCGAGCAGTGGACACATCAAACAGAAAGCCTTCAAGAGGCCGGCGAGCATGTACAGCACGGGGAGACGGAAAGAGAACCCCATTGAGGACGATCTCATCTTCAGAGTCGGTGAGAACGACTTTTTTTTTTTCTTAATCGAATCTGTGAAAGCAGGTATGAAACATAAACTTGGTGGAGTTTAATTAGGATAGCTTTTCTTAAAACCGCCACATACGGCTTTGGTCCTAACACGCTTCTTGTTTTCTTGTGTTTTAATGAAAGCTCTGCAGAGCTTTACCAAGTTCCAAGGTTACGGCTCACATCCCTCAGTTTAACATAAATGCATCTTTGCTTCTTGTCTTAAAGGTACAAAAGGAAGAAACAAAGGAGAGTTCACAAATCTACAAGGAGTGGCTGCCTCCCCCCTGGGGAAGGTGCTGATAGCAGACAGCAACAACCAGTGTGTTCAGGTAAAACCAACTTCCTGTGCTCACAGATCGAGATAAGTTTTGGAGAACTGTGATTTACCATTGCCTTATGGAGTGATCAAACCCACTTTAAAAGATCTGAACTGTCCCTTTTTAAGACTTGAGAAACTAAATGTACTGCTTGTAAAACTGAAGGTCTTTCCTGTGGCGGGGGTGTTTATGTTTGTCACTCTGCAGATGTTTTCTAACGACGGTCAGTTCAGGAGTCGTTTTGGGGTCCGGGGCAGGTCTCCTGGTCAGATGCAGCGACCGACGGGAGTCGCTGTCCACCCCAACGGTGACATCATCATCGCCGACTACGACAACAAGTGGATCAGCATCTTTTCAAGTGAAGGAAAGTTTAAGGTAAGTTCAGCCTTTGTGTTTACATATGGGACAATAGGAGGAGGAAAAAGTGATGTTAGTGCAGCCTGTGGCTTGTTTGCTAAGTTCTCTGACACGTTCTATACTTATTTTTTGTATGAGTGGTTTCACTTTGCACTCTGAGAGACACGGGCAGACATGAGACAAGATATGAGGGAGGACTAACCGTGTAGGAACAGACATACTCTGTCGTATTAGAGGCTTTTATTCCCTCGTGTTGTGACAGAAATCTGAAAATCACTGACCTCTGCAGAACAAGATCGGTTTGGGAAAGCTGTTGGGTCCTAAAGGCGTGGCTGTGGACAGAAACGGACACATCATAGTCGTGGACAACAAGGCCTGCCGCGTCTTCGTCTTTCAGGCCAGCGGCAAGCTGGTCACCAAGTTTGGTAGCCGTGGCAACAGTGACACGCAGTTTGCAGGTATGCTCACTGTAACGCTGAGCACTGGCATCATCAAGAACGCAGGATTCCCTAAACTCTAGTTTTCTTTTTAGATAAGATAATCAATAATTTTCCTTGGCTTTTATTTTTGTTGTTTTGTTCCATACAGAAGCTGAATTTATCAGATGTGTCTGACACCGTTTTTGTTTCTTTTGGTCCAGGGCCTCACTTTGCTGCTGTCAACAGCAACAATGAAATCATTATAACAGATTTCCACAACCACTCAGTCAAGGTGAGTCCCACTCAGAGCATGTTTGCTACCTGTACAGTGATGTTACAGTATTACTGTACCTGCTATAAACTCACTTTGAAAGGAGGATTATTGAGTGAGCTGTTTATTTAAATGGTTGCATCGCCAAGTTTGTTCATGAGTTCAGAGCATTAAACACTGTCACTGGACAGGACATCTACATTTTCAGCACCCGATGTTGTTTCTCATATATATATTTAAGTAAAAATTGTATTTCTCTGGTTTGTTGTAAGCTGCAGCCTCCCCTCAACGTGTCACTAAATTCAGTACACTGATCTTTTAAGGAAAAAAACAAAACAACCATTGAATGTCAGTCATGTTTGCGTGTGTTCATATGCCCACACTTCACAGCTGATAACCCCACTCAGTAAGTGTGAGTGTCTCTGCAGCGGCCTGAAACTCACCATCAGTCAGAACTGAAAACATCTTCAAATATTAAAAAAAAAAAAAGAAATCCTGTGACTTTGTATTCAAGCAGTTAGGATGATTTGTTTTTCATCTGTTGCACGTGTGAAAACAACATGTAGGTGTTCAACACAGAAGGAGAATTCCTGCTGAAGTTTGGTTCAAACGGTGAAGGAAACGGTCAGTTCAACGCCCCCACGGGAGTCGCGGTGGACGCTAACGGAAACATCATTGTGGCAGACTGGGGCAACAGCAGGATACAGGTCGGTGGAGGATTCAACACGTCTCGCCTCAGCTGTTTGATCGACCTCAGTTTGAAGAAACGGAGTTTAATCCTGACGGTTGGAGGAGCTAACAGAGTCCAGGACTAAAGTGGATTGCTGCCTTTTTTAAAATGACTCCGATAGCGTTGCATATAAACACTTTTATAAACATACAAACACAATATTACATGGTTATTCAAACAAAATGGTATTCCTCCTAGAAGTACCTCAGGCTACGCTGGAAGTGCTAAAGCTAGCTGCTGCCATCTGCACTTGCAAATAATCATAAAAGTTTTGGTAAATAGCATTGTAATGTGAAATTGACGGCAATTTAAACGTTGATAAAATGCTGTTCTTAATAACTGCTATTAGGTTTTTAAGATGAGAGTTTTAAGGCTGCAGGAACACACTTTGGTCTTGGCTCTGCTCAGAACAGTTACTTCATCAATCCGTCAGAATTAAACTCTACTTCTTCAAACTGAGGTGGTTCAAAGAATTATTCGTAACATGGAAGATATTAATAGAACAGAACCCCACTTTAAAAGTTTTGAACTATCACTTTTAAGTTTGACCTCCAGATCAAGTATCATGTATCCAATATTGTATAATCATACTATCTAATGTATTTGTTCCAATACCGTGTAAATAATATTCATATTGCATCATTTCATTATTGCAGAAAAGACAGAAATACCTTAACTTTGGTAAAATAAAATTTTAAGATGCACTCTGCTTCCTTTCAGTTAATGTCACCGTTTTTAAATGTACTGATCTAAAAGTTCACATTTGTTGCGATGAATTGGTGTTTTTAAACTTATACTCAGTTGTTTCTCGGCTTGATTATTTCTCAATAAAAAGCAGGATGAACTAAACACCCTTGGAGCCAGTAGTACACATTTTCATGATTCTTTTTTTCCTCTTTCTGTCTCTCTCAGGTGTTTGATGGCAGCGGCTCCTTCCTGTCGTACATCAACACCTCAGCAGATCCGCTCTACGGCCCGCAGGGACTGGCGCTCACCTCAGACGGACACGTTGTGGTTGCAGATTCGGGCAACCACTGTTTCAAAGTCTACCGCTATCTGCAATAGCCCTTTTTTCCTCCTGTATGTGTGTGTGTATGTATATACTGTCACTCGGTTTAGTCTGGAGCGACTGGAAGGTTTTGCACTCATCCTTTTCACCCACCCCCTTTCTCCCTGCCGGCGTGCCATCTGTGTGACTCCTCTCCTCGTATTTGACTCCCGATGCTGAGGAACCACGATGCATTTTTGTGCGAATGAAACGGGGATCTCTGACATTCACAGAAGCCTGCTGCTGGTTCTGGTTGGTGCTTCGAAGAGTCTCTCACGACCTTGTTCACGTTCCATCTGAAGTGTGCCGATTTTTGAAAAACAAAGCTTTAACTGTGCGATGGATACACAGCAGCAAACCAGTAATGAATGCTGTTCATCTTGATTTTAATTGATTTTTAAATAAAAATAAAAGCAATACCTGTTTTTAGTTTTTTGACAAATGGCTGATTATTAGCATTGTTACCACAGCTTTCTGTTAAAATGCCCTTAAGAGTCCTCACAGTTTGCCTGTTCACTAGAAAAGCATCTGCTGCGCTGTAGGTAGCATGATTAGACATCTCTGCATGCTGATTTTAAAAACAAACATTTTTAAAACTACCATGAACAATAAAAAAGAAAATCCCTGACTTCAGTAAATTTTAAATGAAGGGACTATTAAAACCACAGTACACATATTTGAAATTGATTGAAAACGATTTTTGAATATTTGCTTATTTTAAACAAACAGCATGTTTGTTTAATTGGTTTTATGAAATCAAATCTGTTTGTGTGTTAAAACACTAAACGTATGCTGCCGGACACACTGATTTCTGCTGTGTTCACATTGTGCACCTGTGTGTTGCTGGTTTGTAAGGAGCCTGCTAAATTTTATTTCACAATCTATGAAAAACGTGTGCAAACAACGGCTAAAATGCTAAAAAACAATAAGCTTGTCAGGGTTTATTTGTTTTAAAAAAATTAGTTTATCAGGCTGCAAAAGGGTTCGATTTAACACCAGAAGCGGAGCTGCTGAGCTGTGATCACTCACCTTAAAGTGCTTTTATTTTGGTTTTATACATCTGTAAAGCTAAGTTTTATTTGATCAAAACAAACTGTCTTGACACAAAGTAGATGCACTGCATAGACAAACACTTACAGTTTACTGTAAAAAGAAAACCCCCATTTAATGTATGTTGTTAAACAGCCTTGTTCCCACACTGTTAAGCACACAATTGTCAGTACTTGTCACCCTGATTTTGGTCAATTTCTACACAGTCCTGTAAAGTTATTTTGTCTCGTTTATATTTGTAATGCCAAATGGAATTAAAGTGCCGATGAAAGTAAATCGTGTTCGACCTAATTTAGTGGCAATGTGGTAACCTGTTAAAATTGTTTAAAAAAAAAAGAAATAAAATGCAGAAACAATAATGGGTAGGATTTTATTAGAATTGCTTTATGGTGTGATTATCAGACGGAAGAGGGGGTAAATAAAATAAATCAGGCTGTGAAATCCTTAAACTAATGATGCCTTCACAGGCAGTCAGAACATTGAAGATATGAATGCGGGAACTTTAAAGAATAATTTTAGCTCCTTAATGTAAAAAAATATTGATATATTTATGATATAATGTATGATTATACTAATACATTAACAGTTTTGAGCAGTGTTTTTTTACTTCAATGATTTTCCCTTGTTTGAGCTTTTTTATTTTTTTTTAGAAAGTTTACGAGGTTATACGAAGGCAACATTTATCCGGGGCAGTGGAACCGAAAAAAAATTGAATCTTTAAATATGCGCCCCACAGTGACCCCTACTGGTCAGCTGCAGCTGTAGCAGCCACAAACATCTTGTTGGTTCCAGTTCCAAACTACGGTGGCCCTGAAGTGCAAACCACAACAACATTAATGAAGCACGCAAACAAAAGACTAAGCACGCAAACAAGAAAGGAAACACACAAACAAAAAACGAAGCACGCAAAAAAAAAAAAGACGAA
>NC_051432.1:16222433-16346693 GCF_001649575.2 Kryptolebias marmoratus
ATTTTCAACAAACGAGCTAAAACCAGAAAAACTTCCGGTTCAAAAGTGGTTTCGTCCAATCAGCGATTTCTCAGGTCTCCCACTGGGACCTACCTTTTCCGGTTTGTTAATGTAATTGCGTTTCTGTTTTTTGTTTGCGTGCTTCCTTTTTTGTTTGCGTGCTTCCTTTTTTGTTTGCGTGCTTCGTCTTTTTTGTTTGCGTGCTTCGTTTTTTGTTTGTGTGTTTCCTTTCTTGTTTGCGTGCTTCATTAATGTTGTTGTGGTTTGCACTTCAGGGCCACCGTACCAAACAGAAAAAAACAAGAAGTTAGTTTATGCACTGTAAGTAAACGTGTTTCTCTGAACATTAAATTATTACTTTGCTGTCTACAGCAAGACTTATGAAAACAACACGAGTTTTCCATCACTGAAGTTCTCTTGCAACCTTATGAAGGAGATAAGTTTTGGAGAACTGAGTCGAGCGTTTCTCGTCGAGCTCCTCACTTCCGGTGTCAGCACTGACGTAATCGGTCACGTGATCGCGGTTTTTTTTTTAAAACGAGCCCGGTGTGACACGACGGTGTGTTCAGAACTAGAACCTGCCTTCTTCTTTATACTCTTCTAAACAAAAACAACAAGAAAAGTGAGACAGGCTTCGGAGCCTCTGTGTCGAACGGTCCATATCTACAAAATGGTAACAAATGTTCACTTTAACTTAGAGGCGGTGTGACAGTGTCGGCGCGGTTAGCTAGTACATGCTAGCTAACCGAAGAGTACTTAAACAACTCTAGTAAAGTGTGTGAAACTCAGAAGTGGCACGCAGAGTTGTGTTTTAATACACCTAAGGACGTAATTGCTATCAATTACTGAAATGCCTTAAAATACGCTTTCTGCAGGGGTTCCTATTTTCTGCACAACACCCGACATTTGCACGAATTGTCCACTTTACGTGTTCAGGACGTGTTAAAGTTAGTTTACGGCTTATTTTTATCAGTATTAACTTTTCGTTGAGGTGACGGGTTTATTAGTTAACTAGTTTCTGGTTAACTTTAAGATTTGTTCGCGCTGTATCAAAGTTTTCTTCTGCTTGATGTTTTGCTGCACGCTGAGACTCCGCAGTAGCGCCCTCTGCTGGACTAACCTTTATTTACAGGCTGTCAGATTGTGTTTATCAGTGGTGTGTAAAGGCTTTGTCCTCTGCATCCTGTTTTATTTTTTGTCTATGAAATCCTTCCTTTTTGCCTCATTTAATCATTAATTTACTAATTTCTCAGATTGCTTTTTGACATTTATTAAACCTGACCATTTTTGACTCTTCTGATTATTCAACCTTTTGTTACACAGACTTAAATTTTTACATTAATATAAATTTCTTTTGAATCCAACACTAAGCTAACAATCTTACATCACTTAAATCTTTCTTTGAAAAGCATTTGATAACTCAGCTTTAAGGTGTGAAACAAGCAGTTGAAAACTAACACGAAAATAATAGTTTTTGGCCTTGTCTCACATAGGTATTTCAATAGATTACTTTTCTTTGTAATACATCTTAGTTGAAATCAACCAAAGCACGGTGAAAGTCCTGTGTAGGCTGCTGCTCGGTGCTGCCAGAGGTCACATTAGATTAGAGGACACACACAACCTGATATTCACTTTGGATCACTCCAGTTGGGTCATAAATCCTTCCAGGAGCTTACACATCTTGATTCCTGTTTCAGAGTTTGATCGATGAAAAACAGCCGATTTTTTATTTATTTATTTATTTTTTTAATGTTTTACAGTCTCATTGTGACTTAAGATTTTTCATTACAGTCGAAGAAGAAAGGACTCAGTTTGGAGGAGAAAAGAACTCGAATGATGGAGATTTTTTTTGAATCAGTAAGTGTTGCGCTCACTGGTGATAAACTGTTTGATAAAGATTTCTGCATTCTGATCTTCTTGCTGTATTGATTTTTCTGTTGCATGATTAACTCACCTTTTATTAAAACTGGTCAGTATAACAACTGTATTTTATGGTATGTCATTGTTATATTAAAAGATAAAAATTAGGACGTCCAGGAGCTCCAAACAGATAAAAGTATGTAAATGTGTAATTTTACAGTACAAAATGATCAATATATTTGAGCCATTAACTTCCTAAAAGCATAAATAAATAAATGCAACCAAATGCGTCATAAACTAATACAGATATAGTCAGATGATAAATGATTTTTTTAAGGATAAAAAACAAACTCTTGATCATTTTCTTTCCTTCTTTTTTCAGAAAGATGTGTTTCAGCTGAAAGACATTGAGAAGATTGCTCCCAAGACAAAAGGCATAAGTGAGTCATTTAGTCAGATTTTATTTTCCTCAACAAGTTCTTAAATGTTTTTAAATAACAATATTATTATAACTAATAACTTGTAAAATGCATACATGATGATATTTGAGGTAAAACATGAATGACAAGGAGAGGGGTCACACAGATGGAACAACCGGAGACGGGAAGGGATGAGTGCCAAACCTTACAGTTGCTCCAAACTAAACAGAGTGACAGTATATACTTACCGTACACACACACACAGGAGATAGCGGTAGACTTTGAAACAGTGGTTGCCCGAATCTGCAACCACAACGTGTCCGTCTGAGGTGAGCGCCAGTCCCTGTGGGCCGTAGAGCGGATCTGCTGAGGTGTTGATGTACGACAGGAAGGAGCCGCTGCCATCAAACACCTGAGAGACAGAAAGAGAAAAAAAGCATCACAAAAATGTCCTACTGTCGCCACGAGTGTTTTATTATGCTGAGAAACAACAGAGAATAATTTTATAAACACAGCAGAAGCACTTGTAGCACAAACCTCTGCTTAGGTCATAGCAGCAAGAAGAAATAGTGCGATCATGATCTGAATCACCATCAAAATTTAATCAATTGTTAGTTTGGTTTGTTTTTTTGGTGACAACCCCAACATTTCCTGAAAATTTCATCCAAATCTGTTCATTAACTTGCTATCAGAAAGACGGACAAACAAACTTGACCGAAAGCATGACCTCCTTGGCGGAAGTAGCAAAAGAGTCACCTGTGCCGTTGATCCTTTGACCTTGAAATCGATAGGCATCATCCTTGACCCATGAGGTGTCCAGCTGTGCAGTTTGACATTCCTACGTTACACTGCTGCAGTGTCAGAGCACAGGATCACCTCCAACATTTAATCACTTGTTCCTTGTACCACGTTTGATGTTTCCTGCAAATTTAATGAAAATCCATTCATAACATTTTGAGTAACCTTATACCAAGACAGACAGAGACACACACACACACTACTGAAAACATAACCTCCTTGGCGGAGGTAATGATTTTTAACTTCAGACGTTTTAATCCAGACAACTGCATAAACAACAAGAAAAAGCCCTGCGCCTCCGTGGTGATGTTCTTACAGAGTTGCCATGGCAACCAGAACATGCCGTTGCCATCCGAGCCTTATTTAGGCTGCAAAAGCAGAACTCGACCCATCAGCGGCAGTAATTTCATAACGTGGAGAGCTGTCGAAAGCTTTTGGCTCTCGAGTTAAACCTGTTTCCTCTTCGGCAGCCCACCCGGGCATTATGGGTAGTTTAGAGGAAACTGTACAAAAGTAGGTAGCGTTTACTGTGCTGGACAGCCTTGAGTGAAGCTGTTCAGAGCGTGACTGGGTGAATCCAAGATGGGTTTTTGTTTAAAACTGGGCAAAACATTAATCTGTAGAAAGTGGGTCTTGTAGCTGTGATCAAAAGCACATGGCTCTGAACCCCACACTGAGGGGAGGGGAGGGGGGCAACTCCAGTTCGAACTGCAAGCAACAACAGCACAGTGATAAATGTGGAATAAGCAGAGCAGTGTGAGGTCAGGAAGCAACAGAAGTTCTGTAAATTTCCCAATCAGAAAAGAGACGAGGTTTAACGATCCATTCAGTGTTTCTCATTTTCATTCTTGCTGCCACAGGCTTGTTGTTGCTGCTGCTGCTGTATGTTCTCTGAGCAGGAGCAGGTTAGCCTTTTTATTTTTTCAGTTTAACAGTGGATGGGCTGAGCGGAGTGTGTGGGAGGATCACATTTCACCGCCAATGCTGCTCAAAATGTAACTTCTGCTCTTTTACATCCTCTCATGCAGCACGCTCTCTCTAAAAAAAAAAAAAAAAAACATTAAAGAGCCGGATCGGCCGCACGCGTGTGGGTTCAGTTCACTGAATCTCTAAATCTATGTGCTGCCTACTGTAGCAATGAGATCTGATGATGATCGTCAGTAATGTGAAAGTTGATGTCAGGTCAGCTTAAAATGTCCGTTTAGGTTTGCTTGTAGTGGACCTTTTTATACATTTTAGGGATGCTCTAATCAGTGGGCGGGGGATTTTATGCTCACAGGTAATCGGTTGATTTGAAGCTACAAAAAAATCAATCATTTTGTCCGGTTATTTGTTCTGAGGTGTGTTAAAATGGATAAAATGTTAAGGAGCTTAAATCTAACAATGAACTATTAATTCTTTTTTCTTTTTTGTTGGTTTTGTTTGTACAGATATCTCTGCTCGGGAGGATAATATTTGTAGATTTTTTGACAGAGATAGAAGATCTGTAATTTTACTGTTTTCTGAGTAACTTGAAAGTTTTTTTTTTTTTTTTTTACTGTAAACTAGGAATGGAACATATTTTTATATGCACTGCAGACATGGAGTATTCTGTATTGATGGAAATGTCTCAAACTGATTTAGTTACGTTACCTGCTGCTCTGTACTGTTTGTCCTGTAGGTTTCTGTAGTTGGACTGTGTTGCAGTAAAGGCTGGGTGTTTTTTATTTTTGTTGAACCGTAAAGCATATATGTCTGTAAATAACAGCTGAAGTTATCTTCAGTAGTGACTTTGAAACATTTGATTTCTGTCTACATTTCCAGTGATAAACATGATGCTAATTGCGTTAGCTTTTCTATGGGGTTTTCAATGTTAGGTTAGCATCTACGCTAACTGTTGAGCCTGTGATTAACAGGCCTGAAAATATATAAACCTGCTTATTTATTTAAAATAAGCTGTAGTTATTTATGGCTTTGCAGCCCTCTGAACGGTAACTGAATCAAATCATGAGGTGCCTAAAGATTCCCACCCCGACTGTGAACATTTTATTAAGAACAGAGTTAGATTTTCAAGCCAACAAGAATATATATTTTTTAAAAATTAATGCTGATTATTTTAGTTCTTTGACAGAAATGATAATCAGCCAAAATAAGAATCACCTGGTCAGAACTTTACAATATTGGAATCGGCCATGAAAACTGGGATCGGTGCATCTCTGTAAATTAGCTATTTACAGATTAAATTACAAATCGACTCTACTAAGATGCAGTGCGATGATGATTAATCTAAGGACTCTTGTCTCTCAGCTCCAATGAGCGTGAAGGAAGTCCTCCAAAGCCTGGTGGACGACAACATGGTGGACTGTGAAAGAGTCGGTACGTCCAACTACTACTGGGCTTTTCCAAGCAAGGCCTTACACGCTCGCAAGCACAAGCTGGAGGAGCTCCAGAAGCAGGTGAGAAGAGTCCTGTTTTAAATACGACGTCTGTGCAGCACAGACTGTACCTCACTCTGCTGTACTCTGCTGCCTTTCCTCTTTTGTTCTGGTAAAGTCTGTACTGGGTGAAGGGAGACGATGCATTTAATTTTCACAGAATGTTATTTCTGCTTCTGTGTTTCTGGTTAAAAGGAGATTTCAAACTAGTTTACAGTAAGGAGGTCAGCTTGCCATATGCACGCCCTAGAAAAAAAACATTTTTGCCGAGAGACATTTTAAAGAAAAACTGCAAACACAAGTTAAACGTTCTTCTTTTTATACGTCTCGCATAATGCATGTTTTGCAACTCTTTTAACAACTTGTTCTGTTTACATTCTTATAATTTAAAACATAAAAGAAAATTACAGGTTAAACAAAAAGTAAGTTAAATTATAGGTCTCTCTTGAAAATTAGTCCTTGTATCTGAGTGAGACGACTTCTATAAAGGGCTAAATTAAAAAACCATAAATTAGGATCTAATTAGAGTTGTACATATGTGTGGGATTGGTAGTTGCAGAAAGTCACACTGCTCATTTTTGAACGTTTTGTGGTCTGTGATGACCCACTTCCTTCTGTCGCCTGTCTGACAGATGGTGTTTGGGTGGCGAGTCCTCCCCGAACATGAGCCTCCTCATTTGGGGCAGATGTTGAGAGTTAGGAAGCAGCAGGTTCTCTTTGGAGAAAATTTGCCACCAAACGGGGGTGTTCAAAGTCTTTATGCAACGTGTACATAAAAAGGTCACGACTGGTATTACATGACTGTTAATAATCCCACAATTTAAATAACTTTTAAAAGAAAAAAATATGTATTCACTTTTAATTCTAGTATTCATGCTGATTATTCTTAGTGTCTATTTCCTTTATCTCATTTCATCTCTAATTTAATTTCATCTAATATAATTGTATCTCCTCTAATGTAATCTCATTTCATCTCCTCCTAACTTCAAACCATTTTATTTAATCTCATCTCATCTCATCTCATTTCATTTCATTTTTAATCTCACCTCATGCTGTCTCATCTCTCAACTCTGTCTTAATTCATTTAATCTCCTCATCTAATTTAATTAATCTGATTTTATCTTAATTCGTTTAATTTAATTTCCTCATATTCAATTTGATCTCATTTCGTCTAATCTCATTAAACTTCATCAAATCTCATTTTGTTATATCTCATTTCAGTTTGCCATTTCATTTCATCTCATCTAATTTCATTTAAATCTAATCTCTTCTAATCATTTCAGATGAATTTAATCTCCTCTCATCTAAATTAATCCCATTTTAATGTGTCTCATTTCATCTCATCGGTCTCTTTTGTGTGTGAGACTATAATCATCTGTGAACTCGTATTTGTACATTTCTGTATCAGCTATAATAAAACTGTATAATGCAGCAGATCGTTCCGACGGTCAGGTGTTAAATGTCGTGTTCATTATGATACAAACACACCAGTGAAAACAGAAGAAAACAGGAGATTATTGAATATAATTGTACCATACAGGACAGTCGCTGTTGGTGAGATTTCACAGTATTCATTTTTTTTATTCCAAACATTATATACAGCAGTAACTCCTGTTAATTAGTATAGTGTATGTGCTTGAAATGAACATTTGAAGAGGTTGTAATTAGCTTTGAATGCCAATGAATCATTAATTAAATAAATGATTTGTCAGTACGTTTCAGCATTCCCTTTAATCTTTTTAAGTTCAGACTCGTAGATATTATTTCACTAATGATGTTATGTCACAAATCAGTGAAAGCCTCAGCTGTCTGCAGACTGTACTAATGAATCGTTTTGTGTTTTTAAGATTTCAGATGCAAAGCAACGGAAAGTGTCTGTACAGAAAGCGGTTGATAAGGCGAAAGTAGGACGTCAAGATACGGTAAGGGCATGTTTATGTCATGCCATGCAAACGGAAACCCGCGACATAAAGTTTAATGTTTGTGTTTGTGTGTAGAAAGAAAGAAACTCTCTGCTGAAGGAGCTGCAGGCTCTGAGAGAGGAGCGAACACAGCTGAAGGCCGAGCTGGAAAAGTACCACGAATGTGACCCAGAAGTTGTTGAGGAAATGAGTGAGTACAGATAAAAACCTCACTGAACTGAAAAACTGACCTTTTTATGAAGGTTTTGTTTTAAGTGGCTTGTTCTGTCAAATGATTTCCAGTCATTGACTTGAAGATTTCTTGTCTCCTACATAATAAAATGCAACATTTATGTGAGCATTTTAATTTCAAAATATCTAAAAGCATCTCGGTTTGATTGTACTTTTTAAGCTTATATTCAGAACAACCCAGGAGATTTATTGTTAACATTCAGGTGCTGGACACTCCAAGACAGCACTCAGATGATCTGCATCATGTGGATGAATACCTCATCAGTAGGTGGTTGGTCATGATTTTATGGCTGATCATTCTATGACCAATCGATCATAATGAAGACAAACTCCTGTCTTCCTGACCTCCACGGTGCAGACATGGGGAGTTAGCAGCAGCCAACACACCTGGATGCAGCTGATTCTGCTGCTGAACAAGCCCTCCGTCTGCTCAGCAGCAGAATCTGTCACCTGACAGCTTTCAGAATCACCTTTTGTCTGTTCTGTATATCAGCCTGAACCATAAACCTGTTAAACATTGATGGCAGGCAACAAACGTGCACAGTTCAAGGCTTCCTTCATAAACAGTCGTACACGCCGTCTTAAGCCTTGGATGAGGTTTAAGTGAACTTTGTAACCTCTGAATTTACAGGCCTGGTTTTAACTTTTTTCTTTTCTTTGTATCACCTGCAGAAGGGACTTGTTTGCTGTGTCCATGTGACACGTGCGGTGTAATAAAAGCATCCGATCTGTTTCCCTGCACCTTCCAATCTTACAGCAGACCCGCGTTCAGTCTGCACATGGTTCTGCTGTTCTTTTCCACTCCGCTTTGAAAACACTCGCTTCTCTGCTAACATCCGCATGAACGCGTGGAACTTATTTCCGACTCTTTTCGTTCATCAGAAGAAACATATTTAAATGTTTTGACAATATTCAACGTCAAAAAATGCATTTAGTCATTTATGTGGATTACATCTATAGCCATATAAAAATTAGCAATAAGCAACCAGGTTTATGAGGCAAATCATTTGAGGCAGAAAAGTGTGCGCTTTTTACCTCCAAGTTTTGTTTTCACCCATCTGTCTCCATGTGCCTGCAGGTCTAATTTTCTTGTTTTTCATCTGCCACACACACACATGCAGAGTTTTGTTACAGATAAGCATCTCTCCTCAGTGGTGATTGAATTGTATTCTGAAGGGGCGTGTGCAGCTGTGTGAGTCCAACACAACATGTTGTGTCTGCTGCAGAAAGGAGTCTGATTGAACTTGCAGAAAGAAGCTGAACCTGCTTCAAAACCGTTTCAAGGCTTGGTACTCTCAGGGAATAGCTTTAATTTTCTTTAGAAGTGCCATTAGCAGAGGTATTTCACTTATATTACCAGTAAATGCCTTTTTGGATTGTCAAGAGAAAGTTTGAAGTTTTTATTTATAATATTTTCATCTGTCAGTATTTAAGTGGAAGTAAAGAATCAGAAAGTTTCCTTTGACTGTTCCTTTGTTCAAATGAAACCCAACCCAGTTTGCTTTGAGCTGCTGACTGGTTTGCTTTAATTCCATTAAAGGTAGCGTACATGCAGCACACTTATTCTCATCAGCCAGACAGAGCAGCAAACAAAAACAGACACACAAAACTGCAAACCACTTGTTTGTTGATGTCCTGTCTTACATGCTGGACGACATGTTCTCACGCCCACAGATACCTGTAAACTGTGTGGTAACAGGTGGGAATCGGAATCTGCATTAAAAATGGTGGGTGTGCACACAACAGAGTGGACGGACAATGGTTTGAAAACAAGGCTCAGTGTTGACAATGGTTGCCACACCCATGGTTACAAATACATGTTTAAAGTTGTTGAGATTAAAAACCTCTCACAGCAACTTACACATGTTTATAACAGTACCAAGCTTTAATAATGTGATAATTAAAGGTATAGTTAAGGCCTTTAGGAGTTTGGAAAGATTATGAACAAATAGTATCTTACCTGTTGTGAAGATGAATGTGATGGACTTTACATAATGTATAATTCATATTATAAACCGTGTTTTACAGGAAAGTCAAATGTTGTTGCAAAAGAAGCCGTTTCCAGATGGACAGGTAGGTTATCTTTGTTTTTATTAAAGATGCATAAAAGGTTTTTTTAATCAAATATTTCCCCCTTTTTGTAACAAATAGAACCAATATTTGATAAGTTCAGCTTTTACTTTGTGACTCTTGTAACTGTTTTGACTTGTTGAGTTTTGAACCGATAGTTTTAGACATTTGTTGGCTGTTAACACTTGAAAATTGAGAAACTTGATACTGTTTTACTTTTTTAAGGTTTTAAGACATTAAGCCTACTTCACTAAATTAACAATTTACATTTTTTTGATTTAACCATACAATTGTGGAAAAAAACTTGCAGAATTAAAAAAAAGAAAGAAAAAAAAACTGAGTGAGAACAGTCTCTCTACCCCAGCAGTCTGTACTCTGAGTTCTTGTTGACCTCAGCAGTAACTTCAGACTCAGATGACCTTTTGCTGAGCATGAAAACCAGTAAAAACTGTCTCCTGTCTGTTTGAGTTGAGACTCTACCTGCAGCAGCCCAAAGGGGCCCTATTCTGCAAAAATCACTTTTTGCATGTTTTTGTACCTCCATTCAGGTTTCTGCTGCTTCTCGAAACAGTCCAAGTGCCAAAAAAATACCCAGCCGTTCTTTGGCAATAAGTAAATGTCTGCAAAACGGCCTGTTTCAAAAACCTCGGGATTGTTGCGCCACAATCCCTGTTACCTAGCAACTCCAAGCCGAGCCCAGCCCCTCACCTAGCAACCCAAGTGGAGCTCCACCCACTTCATTACAGGGAGAACATCATGTTTGTTCTGCTGGTTTTACCGCTGAGCAATGTCTGCTGGAAAAGGAAAACGTTCTGTTATCGGCTGCCGGCGTCCTGACCCGCTACCAGTTAGGTCTCGAAACCACTGATTGCCGCTGTCTGACTCGACAAATGTCGGTTCAGACCCGCTAAGTGCCCCTGTCCCAAAGTCAGAATCCTTAGAGTTTGAATTAATAACGGTATAAATGTGTGTCAGAGCCGTGGCGTTTTTAAATGGAGTGCGTTCGTGGGGTGTGTAGAAAGATGTGTTGGGGGGGCGTGGACAACAGCAGCTTATTTGCATAATAGTGACGTAGCCCTAAAACTGCTCATTCTGAAATGAGCTCAAAACGAGCAGAACTGATCAGGTGAAATCTCAACATCTGAGAATGATTTTGTGTATTAAATGTAAACATGTTTTATACAGCCAACAGATGTATCCTTTAAGATTAACTGTCTACTTTTTGCTTTAAAAAAAAAAATCATTAAGCCATTTTAAGACATGGAAACTCATATCTGGCTCTTCTCCTTGTGTGTTGGTGGACACTATAAATATAATACAGCCTATGATAAGATTGATATTCTCACATTGTGCTGATCCGACTGACAGAATTGTTCTTTATCAGCCCTGAATAGCCGAATGTTAAAGGCGTTTGGGAGAGGTGGTTGCATCTTTACATGTTTTTTTTTGTTGCGTGCGCCACCGTTACTGCTGGCTTTGCTCAACAACCAGACTGTTGAAATGTCTTTAGCTGCAGTTAGTTTATAAAACATCCTGCCCTCAAAGTTTGAAACCTGAAGTCTTGACTGCAGCAAAGAAGCAGCAGCCCTCGACTGATCGCTCGTCTCATCGAGACAACAAGGAAGTGGAAGGGATTACTAATCACTGCAAACTGCAACCCACTGGATTTTTGTAATAAATTCTATTTTGGCTATTAACTATTTGTGCACAAAACAGTGTCAATAAGAGTTATGTGTATATTCTTAAACAGCTGTTATCAAACTCATTATGAGCCTTTAAAAAAATGTCCATTAATGTAACATTTTGTAGAAACAAAACAATTTGGGTTCAGTGTGTCAGTAAAAATGTTGTACAGTTGGAGTGTTTGCATGTTTATGTGCCTGTTGTTTCAAGCGTTAATGCTTGTCTAAATGTTCTTGTACAAAAATTACTTTTCATATCAAAACTATCAATTTGTTTAAACAAAAGGTGTTAATCAGTCAAAAAAGACATCAAAGGTCTAAATTTAAAAAACACAAAAAGAAACATTAGATTAGTGAATTAACTTTTTTTTTTTTTTGGGAGGAGTTTTATTTGCCAAGTATTGTTTTGGTTGTGCCATGTCTTTGTGTCTTAGAGCACACCTCATTCTTTACGGTTCTTGTTAAGACAGGTCCATTTCTCCAAACTGTTTCCAGGTGCTTTTGATCCAAAGTGGTGGTAAAAGTTTGTTTTTCCTCTGGAAGTAATCAGCTCTTTAACCAAAAACTCAACATTCACCAAAACAAAAATGATTAGCTAGAAAGAAAAACTGAACAGATGGTTCTGTCTGAGAGCTGAAACGGTTCCCGAATCCAGAGCTAATCCTCGAGATTTATCATAGTTTCTTATCTGATTAAACCATCTTTTTGTCATTTCTGTTTTCAGACAATGTTTTTGCCATCAAGTCCTGGACGAAAAAGAAGTTTTCTTTTGACGACGGCCGCATTAATAAAGCCTTTGGCATCCCCGAGGACTTCGACTACATGGACTGATCGGGGGATTTTCACAAACTTTTGCGCTAAAGCTTCAGTTTGAACACCGGTTTTATCGTCGCTACGTTTTTAGTTTCTGTTCTTTGCCTTAAAGTGCAAAGATATGTTCCAGCGTTCAACCTTTTCACCCCAGAGAGCAGGGCGTTGGTGATTTCTGATGCTCCAGATGGACTCGATCAGCGGAGACGTTGCTCGGGTGCAACTGGAGAAGAGGCCAGGCCGTCCATTAGCGACTGCGAGAGGGGGCGACGGGTTCGGGGACAAACACAAGTGAGCAGCCTGACTTCTTGGGACACCTGTTTGAATGAAAACTGAGAGCTCCAAGCTGATGATGGAAAGGAACCAACACTCGGTGCATCTCTAGCTCCACTGGCTGCATTTATGTCTTAAACAGATGGTTTGGGATCAAATACTTGCAGCACTTTTCTCTCTACATTTAACTTTGTTTCTTAATATTTATCTTATTCAGAAAATGTACCCAACAAAACAAATGATAGAAAAAGACCTTATGTTTATAATGTTATATTTACTTGTTAACTTGTTAAGTTCATTTAATTTAGTGCAAATAAAATGAGACGATTTGAAGAGGTTTATTAGTAGTATTTGGCAGTTAAGTTAGTATGCAGCGTCTGCAGGTTTCATGTCAAGTGCCCTGATTTTTGTGTTTCACTCCTTGACACATTGCCCCTGGGTTGTTGCAAAATCAGTCATTAAAGCATTTCTTCCCTCAGGGTTGCTGCACGCTCAAAAAGGGAACTCTGATGACCTGCCCCCCCCNTTCAACTAAAACAAATGCAAAACTTGTATTTGGGTGTTGTGTTTAGTCTTTTGACCTAGTTGACGAAGTGCCTTTTGTTGGCGGGACGTTGGTTAGGTGGTTAATGCCGTCTCTTCACAGCAAGGAGGTATCTGGTTTGATTGTCTGCATTTTTAGGTTGTTCTGGGAGGAGTTTGTGTTTTTTCACCACATGCCTGCATGGTTGTTTTTTTTTTGTCCTGAGTACTTTGTGTTCCTCTCACAGGCCCCAAAGAAACCGGCAAGTCAGGTTAATTTTGTGAGCTTAAATTGAACTGTGTATCTCCGTGGCGTCCTGGGTGTGACCTGCCCCTCGCCTGATAACAGACCCTCCCCGTGACGCGCTCATTTTTATCAGAGAGTAAACGATGTGCAGGCATAACGTAGTGAGCTTACGGTGCAACTTTGTTTTGCAGTTTAGAGTTGCAAATAAAGCATGTGTAGCAGGTAAAAGTCGCAGCAATCCAAATGCAGCGTGTAAAAATGCTTAAAACGCCCAGCTGCGATTTTAAAGCGAGCTGACACACCCACCTGTGTGAGGTGTTGGTTCATGCATGTACCTGCCCAACCTGTCCTGTGATTCATTGAGCTGACACGTTGAATGTCACCACTTACGAGGAAGGTGGTGCAGTTTCACCAATTTATCATTCCTGCAAGAGATCAACACACTGCTGGAAGACTTTAACTCGACCTCAATTACTGAGGCACGCACTGAAGCACTGGTTCCTCCATGAAATGTGCTGCAATATTGGTCTGTTTAGGCTTATTAAGGTTTGCTTAGGCACATCGAGAGGGTATCATGGGAAATAAATGGGTGTGGGGGGGGGGATCTTGCTGCAGTTAACTCCTGAAATACTGGTGGCATTTTTAAAGACAATATTGCTAAAGCCTCCAACTTATCATCATTGCTTAATTGTCTGCCCTTGGTGTTTTGTGTCACAAGCTAGACGAGCTGACAAGTAACTTATGCAGATTCAACCCAAAGTGTCTGAGTAACTAGTGAAAGATAAAAATGTATTTCGCTGAAATCCTGTGAAGAGGAAGTGCCTGAACATTTAAAAATGACCACTGAAGTAAAACCAATGGTGTTGAAATGAATGTGCACCATTTCAAGTCTTGGTCCAGAGAAAACCTCAACCAAACATCATGAAGCAAACTATTTCAAAAAATGATCATAATCCTGCACTTTTGCATGTGATACCAGTACATGTTTCTGCACTGTCTGACGGTTTACTATAAGTGTTAAAATGTGTAGAAAAGTTTATAAACTGAGGTGTAACAAGTAAAGAATAATTCTGCTAAACTCAGACTTTGAGTAAATTCAGATAACGCCACTTCCCACCTGTGAGTGGTGACTAATTCAGGAGGAGGAAGTATTTACATACTTCAGTAAAACCTGCAGTACTGGAAATAAAAACTCCTACAGATAAAATAGCACCGAAAAACAAAAGTGGTTTTGGTAAAATCCCATTTAAATGTATCGATGTTTATATAATTTGATTGTGTGTTACAGTATATATTAAAGCAAGAGTTTAGGTATTTTGAAGTGGCGCTTCTGTGGAAAGGTTATGAATAATTGTCTTACCTGTTATTCTGAGTGGGGCCAGGACCTCATCAGATTACTGTTGTCTTAAAGGAAATCTCCAATTTTAAAAGCTTTAGTGGTTTATGTAAAGCATTACATTTTTATTTTTATGTAAACGCTACTTTCTAAACCTTTACAGCGCCGTCAGTTTTGCATTGTATGATTATTTGCAGGGGCAAACGGCAGTAGCAGTTAGTCGTTGCACTTCCAGTGCAGCTCGGGACACTTTCTGCAGAATTATCGTAATACTTCTGCTGGAATAAACCATGTTAATGCAAAATTATCTGAGGTGTAAAGGTTTATAAAATGGTGTTTATGTGAAGTTCTGGGACTGGAGTTCATTTAAAGCGGTAGAAATCCACTTTAGACTGGCTCTGAGTTCACTAGTCTAGTCAGAGATAACTTCTATATTTCTTCAAACTAAGGTCCTTCAAAGAGCTACATACAACAGGTAAGATATTTAAAAGCCTAAAGGTAGAACCTCACTGCTCTGCGACTAGTTTGCGATCGGCATGCCTGCATGAATCTGCAGAACGTCTGGAAATGTTCCTGACGTTAATCACAGAGGCTCGCAGCTTTTCAGCTTGTGTTTTGAACGTGTTTCTAGAGGTTGGTGCGACAAATTTGATCTCAAAATCATTGCAAGCGTCTCTCAAATCCTTCTCAAATTAGTCTTGTTTGCCTCCGTCTCAGGACCTTTTTTCAAAACGGTTGTGAAATTTGCCACAACTTGTTTCGAAGTCGTATTTTGACGCCTGAGCCTGGGAACTGTGCGCTGACGGAACACATCCAGATCCAAAAACTATGTTGATGATATTAATAAAAAAAAAATATTAGGAAAAACTCGCCATATTCTCCCTATCTTCATCTCTAAGGTGTACTCCGGTAGATTAACTCATAAACAGGAGGGTGGGTACAAAACAAGTAAGAGGTGGGCAACAAGATCATGTGCAGGGGCTACAATACAGATGTGCAAGCTGTCGCAGATTTGAGTCGCCAACGAGTCGCAGCCCAGAGAGACTCCACCTTTACCTTAGAGCCGCCCTCCAAAAGATCTGAACTATCTCTTTATTTTAAAGGCTCTGTTGATGGTAGTTTTACTGCAAATTGGTGACAGGAGAAAAAAAAAAACAAATAATGAAACAAGTCTTCAGAGTGCCTTTTTAAAAAGTAGGGTTTGTGCACGTTTCATCGGTCTCGTGTGTTAGCGGGTGGAGGCTACACCCAGCGGGCGGTGCAGAGAGAGAGAGAGAGAGAGAGGGAGGGAGGGAGGGAGAGCGGCACAGCGAAACACAAGGCTGAGAGAGAGGACAGCATGGCGGGGCTACAGGACTTCCACCAGGGCAGCCACTGTCACAGGAAAACGTGGATCAATATACTACTGGGAGTACTACAAATACTTCTACCCAGCGTCCACCCCGGAGGGGCTCAGCTGCAAGGTTCGTGGAGCTCACCTTTAGCTCCTCTGTCGGAACACGAACACGACCGCTGATGGAAAAAAAAATGCTAACATAGCTACCTGACAGCGTTACACTAGAAAACGAAGCTAAAACTCCTACAGCACTCACGCTTCTTATTTCTGAATAAAACCCTCTTATAAGTGTTTATAATTTGATTCATACCGACTTGAAGGAGTATTGCTGTTCACCCGTACGCGGAGGATAGTTTTTGTTTTTTGTTTTTTGTTTTTTTTTGCTAGCTGCCTGCCAGCAGTTCCCTTTATTGCTCGATTTTTGCGAAACTGCGAGTCGCTCCGTTGAAAGTCTCCGCCTAATAATGGGGCTTTGAGGCGCTATTTAATTGATTTAAACGCAATAAAATCCACAGAGGGTTTTAAGGTGAATCATTGCTGGTGTGTGGAGATGTTTTTCCAAGTTCGTTAGCCTTCGAAGCTAACCCGCTAGCAACGATTGTCAACCTGCCGATGGGAAGTCGGTTCTTATTTTTATTATTTTTTTGTAAATATTCGTGTTTAATTAACCATCCACTCCCTTGTAGTTAACTCATTTGTAATTACACATGATAATAATAATCATAGTAACGCTGGCGGGCTGTTTGCGTGGATTATTAGCTGCTTGTAGCTGGTGCATTTCTAGTTAAAGTGTCTTTGCAGCCCAATAACCAACATATAGTTAACTTTTTTTAAAATTTTGTTTCTACACAGCTCTGAGTCAGATGTCCACCAGTGTGGTTGAGGTCTGGCAGCCAGAGGAGGCAGACCCATTCGTCCCACTTCAGGTAAAATCACTTTTTTTTTTTTTTTGTATTGCATGGGTGTGTTTGTCTGAAGAAGGAACTGAAGTGGAACCAAGTGCAGAAACACTGAGCACAAAACTTCCAAATACAGACAAATGAATGAGCCTGTGCAGGGTTTTAAACACGCTGACATTGTGCAGGCTGTTTGTCCAGTCCGTGCACAGATCTCACAGTTATTAAATGCATTATTAAATGCAACAACCTGTGAGTTAAACCTCATCATCGGTCCAGTTCTTCCTTACTTTCTTTTGCACTTAATGCAAACGAGTTCAGATAGTAATGCACACAAAAAGGATATTGCAGGTGACAGTCTAAAGACCTGCTTTGCAGTTAATGTATGCATGCACGACTGCTTCAGTTAATGTCTCTTGTTTTTTTATCTAGGTTGGGCAAACAATTATCTTATCCTTTTTTTTCCCCAGTAGGCATTTGTAATGATTATGTAATTGCAGAGCACAGAGCGTACACACAGAAGCAATTTAGTGTTTACACATAACCTGTCATGAGGTCACCAGCTGACTCCTCATGTCACCTTAGCGGTGTGTGGCATTATTACTACCTAAAGAGACACTGCAGGTTATTTGGTCATAATCATGTAAAAAAAAAAAAAAAGGACATTTATCTAGCAGTCAGGTTTTTATACAAAAATGTAAACGCTGTCTATTAACAAAAGCAGGTCCTGCTGTCCTCAAAAGTCCTTGCACTAAGTTGATTTTTGCCACAGTATTTATTTATTTTTCTTTCCTCCCTCCCTTTTTGTTCAGTTAGCAGAGTCAATGACATTGTTGGGTGTCATATTTAACAATGAATGAACTGACTGTCTCAGTTACACAGGCTGCGTGAAACAGAGCATGGCATCTGTGTCTTCATACACTTTAGTCACTTTAGCCAGTAGTTTATACTATTACGGGCTCATTTATGGTTCAATCTATGATGCATCAAATCAGCCACGGCTTTAGAATGATCTGCATAATATTTAGTAGGTTTGACAGATGTTTTTTTTTATTAAACCTATATGTGTTCATATTTATAGAGCTATATATTCTCTGGATTTTTAAAGCACTCTATTTCTTTCTAAGTCTAGTTGTGTTCATTTAAAATGCAGCCTTCTGCTTTCTAACAATTCTCCCTCAAAGATCTACCTGTTTTGTTTAAATTTGAATTTACCATTAATAGGTCAGGCTTCAAATATGGTGGCACACTTTGTTCAATATGACATCACATTAATTATAACCTTTCCTGCGCCAGCCTATAACTTCCCCCATGTTTATAAAAGAAATCTGTGGAGATGTTGTTTTTGAGCTCTTCAAATCCCCCTTTCATTTTTTCCTCCCTTCTTTAAATATGTTCACCGCCTCATGTTTTCTAAATTTCTAAAATACACTTGGAGGAAAGAAAAAAAGGCTTCCTGAAGGAGCTCGACTGTAGGAAATATGGTGCAACAAAACAGTGGTTTTAAGATGCTGCTGCAGTTTCACATACCATATTTCATTAGTACCAGTTTAAAGCGTTGGCTCTGAAACAAGGATTGTGCCTTTAGGCACCAGATTGTGAGCAATGCACATATTTTCCCCAGATCCTGCAAATGCAGCAGCTACAACGTGGGGAAACTTTTCTCATGTACATATTGTAATAACGTTTAATGATCATATTCAGCCTCAGGACGCAGAAGGAATTAAAAACAATTGTTGGAGGATCTCCTGGTAGCATAAAGATACACAGTTTCCGCCCTAATGCCACTGTGTTTTTTTTTTTTCTTTTTTTTTTTAAAGCATAATTCTCAGTATCTGGAACAACAAATTGACTTCATACACACATGATGAAAACAGTCATCGTTGTCCTGAAGTGGCAGCCTTGGTTGTGTTGTTGATATAAAGGCAACAAGGTGTAAGTGAGGCAACCTGATTTGGTTGACAAGTCGTGTCCTGTTGCTGTAGCAGCACGAGAGCTGCTCATTCGGCTACAAGCTCAGGCTGGTGAAACAGATAAGCCTCCTTTTCTAGCTAGTCTGGGCCGTGTGTTGGGTCGCTTTCATTTTTTTTTTCCAAAAAGCACACCGATATTGAAAAAAGTAACGATAAAGTGCTGTGGGGGGAGAAAAAGTCAAATTTTCTCATATTGGTAAACTTTTGTTTCAGGAAATGTGTAGATGTTTACAACAAGGAACCAAATTTTTAAAATGTTACTATTAGAAACTAATTCTATTTCAGCCAGGCATGTATATACCTAATGACTTAGTAGTAAAGTGCTGCTACAACAGGCTTGCTATAGCCCAAAGTTTAGTGTTTTTAAGCGAGAATGCCCTTTTAAATATTCTTTTTAAGTGTAAAAGTTCTTTTAAGTGTTCTTAAATAAATGTTTATTTAGGTTAAGCCATTATTGCAATATTTTGTGGAATAAAAAACACATATTAACCAAAAAAATACATAAATCTGATTTGTATATCGGCCACTGGCTGCCCTCATTTCTAAAAAGTGGCATCTGCCAATGAAAAACTCATATCTGTCGACCTCTACAAACAACATAACTAATAAAAAAAACTTTGTAAAATTAATCTGTCACGACTGCGGCCGTCAGGTGTTTTGTTTGTGTGTGCATTTGATGCACGTTTACTGGACGTAACATAATCCAAAGTAATGTAAGAAGTTTAACAACAAAACTGCGATTATCATGATAAGAAGCTATACTGTTAAAAGCTCTAAAATGTGCTTAGCTGTGAAAAAAAGAGAAAAGGAACCCACCAAAAATGCAGAACTACACTGTTGATGACCACTGAGAGAAGAGACGGAGAAACCAATGTATTTTATAATTATTCAGAGAAAAATTCAAATTGGAGGGAAGTGACAAAGTTTAACCACAATTTAGAATAAGACGTTATAAGACTTATAGTTAAAGCAATAGTCCAGATCTTGTGAAATGGTGTTCTGTGGGAGGATTATGAACAATTAATGTCTTGTTGTAGATATCTCTTTGAACGAGTTTGGAGAAATGGTGTTTAATTACCTGTTTTTGATAGTGTTGGTTATTTTGTTTGTTTGTCTGTTTGTTAGCAAGAATACTTAAAAACTAATGAGCATACTTTGATGAAAGCTAAAGTCTGATGTGGTAGTGTCTGAGAGTTGTTAACAGCATATAGTCTAAGTACTAATACATCTCAAGATCTCACACAAGATTGGGCTTGTCATTTCCAAGGTCTGACCAAAAACGGCTGTTACTCCGTTCCCTCCCATCATAAGATGCTCTTAGTTTAAACCTCTGGCGTGAAAGGCAGCGAGCGACATGCATTCCTTCAAGGAATTTTGGAAAATGAATTTGAGGCCTCGGCGATAGCATGTCTGTCAGAGAACAAACTTGCCCTTTCTCTGTGTGTTGTGTAATCTGATCATCTCTGCGGCAGCCAGTCAAGCTGCAGGTGCTGCAGTAGACCGACGTTGACTAAAAAAACCTCCCACAAAAACAGTGATAAGACCACAATCAACATAATGTTGTTCTTCTTCGGCAGAGGTTATTCAAGACCTGCTGAAAGGCTGCAAGTGAGGCTTTGGTTGGCACTCTTTAAAATGTTATTACAAAAACACCAAATATAAGCTTGTTCATATTAATAGTTTGTATAACTTTACTTGTCCTGTTGGGCGTGAACACATTTCTGATTGTAATGTGTCCTCTGTGAGCCTCATTTTGTAGGTTGCACTTGATTATCTGTGGATCTCCTCAAAGGATTCGTAGCTGTTGTAACATAATAAAGAGTCTGATCTGTTGAGGAATGATTGTCAGTGAAGATCTGAGTCCACCTGTGCCTTTTTGAAGGGGATGTTTGGTCTTTTCCTAAACTAGGAAAAGGTTGTTGTTAAAATGTTTTCAGTTTGGAATGTGATCAGGAGTGCCTGCACTTAAAATGACGTAAATTTATGTGGCTTGAACAAAACACATTTTGGCTACCTGTTCACAAATGGACACCGTCCACTTCCTGTCAGCTCAGGTGTACGCAGTGCCTAATGTAGAGTTAGAATGCAAACTATTTATTTGAGTTTATGTTCTTGAAGCTTAATTTTTAGGGGGGTTTAGCCGGATTTTCTTTGTTTTTTCCAGTGAAATTATATTTTATGTTGCATTTCCAGTTCTAAACTGAAACAATACCATTTTAATTTGTATTAATGTGCAATAAACTATCCAGTATAAATGATCTCATAGCAGCCAAAACACAATGCATATAGATCCTTCAGAGCCTGACACTGTCGCCTCATACCCACAGCGTTATGTGAAATCAACTGGTTTTTCTTTCAGCATCGCTGAGTAAAGTGTTTTCTTATTTTTCTTTAGGTGGAGAAGGAGCGAAGAAAAGATGGTCTTCCACTAGAAGACAGGTACAGTTTTTGTCTTGGTTATTTACTTTAAATTCAAACCCTTTTCTCTATGTTTGTTTTATTTTATTGCCACACTAACTTTCTTACAGGCCTCATGATTTTGAAATCATCAGAGCTTAACAGAGAATCATACAAAAGGTGGATAAAAAACGAGCATTCATTAAAAATGTGTTCTCATCATAAAAACATATTTGTATCTTTAAAAAAAAGTAAATGTTACCAGTTTCAGTTTAATGGTGGCAGTGTAAAAAGCCCTTTAAAAGTCCTCCCCTGTATGCAGGCTGTGTTGTTTATGTTAGTGAGTGTGGGGGTGTGTGACGGAGAGAGTTTAGAGGGGTGTGTGTTACAGAGGCACACAACCAAATTCCTAGCTAATTTTAGAACTCCTTGAAAAAAAAAAAGGCAGAGGTCTGTCTTTCCATGGTGTTTTTGTTCTCTCGAAAAATCCTTGGAAAAATATCATTTTGTGAGAACCATTCAAATGTTTGTGTTATTTAGTAAATCTTGTCACTTTTGAAAAAAAATCCTCCTTGTTGATGCTAAATAGTTATTTGAAGTCAAATGTGTGTGTCTTTTGTGCTCTGTCTCTGGAAGGATTAATAAGAAAAAAACCTTCCATTTGTCTGGAAGTGGTTATGCTTGATCTCCATTATTCTAGTGCTTTACTATGTATTTGTTTGTTTCAAAGTGTTTTATGAATGTACTGGTATGGACAATGACAGAAATATTTGATAAAGTAAATATTCGGGTTGTATTGGCCATACCCATATTCTAAATAATTTACTGTCAGGGTGTCTTGTTCCTTTTTACTTGTCAATAAGTGTAAATATATCCTAGACTGGATTAATACTTTATTTTGACATTCTTCAGAGTGTCCTGTAAATACTGTGTATTTCTAAAATACTTGGAAATGTCACCCAGGTTTATTTATTCAGCAGCATATTTACATATTTGTTTTGCAGTTCTTTGCTACTTAAAATAGCCATGTGTGAAGTGGTAAATATTTTATAAGATGCAACAGGAAGTGTTGTATCTTATTCACTTTGTGAAAATTAGTTTCAGTGGTTTTAGTGACTCCGTGCAGTCTGAGAATATGTCTTGTTTTAAAATCCAGACAGGTGTGAAGGAAACAGGGCTCTTCTGGACAGTTTAACCTTAAAACCTCTCGAGCTTTGGGCTGTGAGGCCTCTCGTGTCTGGGTTATCAGGCTCTTACCAGGCCTGCCATCACCCTCTCCCACTCTGAAGAGCTCATCGAGCAGCAGATACAGGGGTTAATGATATTTCCATCTGTGTTAAGTCTTGTGTCAAAATGTCTTGGCTCATTTCCTTGTGCTTTTGGCTGCTTCTCCAGCTCATCTACCTTCATTTGTAATGGTCTCCTTTTACAAAATGTTATTACCTTGTTCCTGATTAAAACGTGCTTCTGCAGCCGCTCTTGCGAGTCCTTTTAATTTCACTCTGTCTCATTTTGTTTCATTCCTTGTACAGGGATTTCTGAGAACAACAGCTGACCTAAACTCATGTCTTTTCTTATCCTCTCTTGCAGCATTGCTAAGGTCACTGCTAACACTAACCTCATGTGAGTTGCATCCCAGGGATCAAATAACTCCAAACATAACGTGTTATTTTTGTACTGTGCAGTGGTCAGAACTCTTGAGCTAGAGCTTAGTGCTTCAATTGTTGGAAGGATGGTTTATATACGACTTCTCTCAAATATACAACATGACAAATTAGATGTCCTTATCTGCTTTTAGGAATCTGACACGGCTAAATGTAGCATCAAGTCTCACTTTTGCACCAAAAAAATCTTTTCAAAAATAACCAAATGCCACAGTAATACAGTTTTTTTGAGTTTTATTCTTGATCATCGTTTGTGTTTAAACACATAAATGGCAGTGTGGTTGCTTTAACATCCCTCTCATCAGTCAGAGTTCCTTCACAGAAGCAGACAAACATGTCTCCCTTTCACATTTACGTATCATATCTTTACCCACATCCCTTTTTTTCCCTCTCTGAGTAACATTGTTTGAAGCTGTGCTGCTTTGCAGGTTATGAATTAACAAGCAGAACCATAGAGTGCCGCTTGTTACATAATGTAGTGGATGACTCCCATACTGGTGGCTCATGTGGTTATTTGAGTCTTATTTCTGATGTATTTTTAAACTTAATCTGCAGCACTGAGACAAAAGGGGGTATTGTAACGTTTTGCTGTTCATTGCATCTGTACTTTGGAGCAAGTGACTTAATGGTTGGAGCTGGTTCAAAGACTAGGTTGGGTGTGTGAGTTCATATGCGTTTTTTTTTTTTTCTGTTCAGTATTTAAATCTCATTTCACTATAACACACAAACTGTTGTGTCCCTTCAGGTTGAGAGCCAGGCAATTCAAATTTTTATGGTTGAAGTTTAAGCTGCTGCTGTTTCAGACATCTCCTTAAAGGATTTGTTTCATAAACTTGATTTTAGTTTGGTTTTAGTTACTCATCATTGTACCTTTATGCTGGGATTTTTGTTGCCATGCTTGACATATTCTGTACTAATACTACCACACAGTCAAATTTACTTTCTCCAAACCACATAGAGCAAATATGCTTGATTTGCATTTTATGTTTTAGCAGCGCTTCAATAGCTTGTTTCAGAAATGTTTAACAGTCATATTAGGATGCTTCAGAATCAGATGTGTTAATGTTTAAGTTTGGGCTGGTTAATTTTCTACTAAACAATAGTTAAGTTGTCTTTTGAAGAACCCATTTACAATTTTTACTTAGAATAAGATTTGTTATTTTAATAATCAAATTTAAGTTTAGAACAAAAGAAAGAACAATTTTAGAGATCAAAACATGTGATTGTTGCTTACATGGGACTTCTAGCCTGTGGCTTATTTGCAGTCCTTGTCCGTTGGTTTTTCTGTTTGTTTGCAGAATACAGAAATGAGCAAAAATAATGTAGTAGTTATGATTTAAATTGACTAGACAGATGAAACATCACAGTAGGACCAAAGAGAACAATTTGTCTCTAACTGCAAACAAGATAACAGGAATTGGAGCAGCTCTCGTTCCTATTTGATAACAAAGCCACAGCCAAAAACCAAAGTTAAAACCAAATCAGAAGTGTCAGGCTAGGGTTAACGTCAAGAAGAAAGCAGATGTAAATCTATAAAGATGTTGCATTAAGAAAAAATGTCTTCAGGGCACGTTTTGTATTCTTACATAACCCTTCCTAGCTCATGTTGTGTTGTAAAGTTGTGCAAGACTGCAAGACAAAGCCTGCATATTGCACATTTTCTGCTTCCAGATGTACAGCACAGGTATGTGCACACTTACGTAAAATCAGGTGAAACTTGCTATGCTCGTGCTCCAATTTTCGTTAAGCCTTTCTTCTATTTTAGCACTGTTGATTCATATTGGTGTTGCTGCGTTTACCACTTCCAGCTTTGTCTGAGAACCTAACCAGCGGCTGTACCACCAGCTCAGTCACTTCCTCTACTGTAGTCATGCATGCCCCACGAACATGTGAATGAGGAACAGTTCATAATAGGGAGAAAAAAATCATGAGGTAGTTTTCCTGACTGTAACCCCTGACAGAAGTAACCAACAAGCTGTATTTTGTGTTTAAATTTTGTGCTGTATATTGATTGATTTAGCTGCATTATTTAGTCATGACCAAAGGTCTGAGAGTAACACAACCATTAACTGTTTTAAAGTTTGCTATCTCTGTGTTTTTAAATGCTTTTGTGATGCTTCTGTTTACTGAAGTATACATTCTGAGCTAAATGCAAAATGCCTTGTTAAAAACCGAGGCAACAAACATTGTGACAATTTATTATTTTCTCCAAACTTTTGGCCAAGACTGCTTTTTTTTAGTAATCTGTACTTAAATGGGCCGGTTCCTGAGGAAGTTGTCTGCAGCAGTTAAGTTTCTTTGTGAGACACAAAACCTGAAATAAATTATGCGCTGTAGTCTTTTTACCATACAGAAAAATGACACATTTAACTCTGCAACCTATTTTAGCCACCTTTCCGTAATCACTTTAGAGTCATTTTAGTCTAGTTTCTGAACAGCAAAAACACACACAAATAAAAATACTCCCTCATTCAGAGGTTATTGGCACAGGATGTTACATGCAGGCTCTAAAAAAGACACGATTTCCTGCCTCCTAAAGGAAACGGACCTCGAGTGGTGTACATGTTAAGAGTTTTAGTGGTTGGAAGTGTGGTTGCTTTGGTCATATGTGCATTCAGGTCTCAAAAAAGCAAAAAAAGTCTCATAAATGTCAGAAAATGACCCCTTGTTAGATTGCAGCTTTCTATGGAATGTCTGCAGTGCTGTTTATGAGATGTTTTGCAGCCTTTAAAAGAAATGGTTCTCTGACATCATACTCGTTTTATTTCAGATTTTGGTGATGCACTTTGCTTAGACGCTCATGCAGTAATCCTGCAATTTTGGCGCCCTGAGTGTATGAAACTAACAAGCTTTTTGTGTTTTAAATGTGGCAAAATTTAGCGTTTTCCTAGTAGTCAAATTTTCTTTCCTAAATCCTTCTTCTCCATCAAGTTTGTCAATGTTCTCTTCACTTCTTCTGTAGAAACAGCCTACAAACCATTTTTATTATCATTATCACTCACCACCATGAATGTAATTGCTTCTGTCTGTTGTGTATGTGTGTGTGTGTGTGTGTGTGTGTGTGTGTGTGTGTGTGTTTGTCTGTTAGCTGAATATCTCATAAACCACTAGACATATTTGAATGAAACTCTCAAAAACTAACCTTTTGGAGTCAACCTAATTCAAGATGGTTGCCACAGCTGATCAAACTTGGCAACAAAACTGTCGTTTTTACAGATACTGAGCTAAAATTTGGTGTGGTAGTAGCTAATAGTAAACTACTCTAAATGCTTACAGATCGTGCAAAATTTTTATTTAAACTTAACTTCAAGGAAATTTACTTTCCTTTTGTTATGTAGAATTTGTTAAAATTAAGTTGCATTGATTGCCAGAGTTAATGGCATCTATACACTTTAAAAAAATCATTAAGAGTCAGAAACAAATATAATAAAAACTATGAAATTATCAGTTATTGGTCCTAATTAAGAAGGTTGACAGTCCATTAAATGGATAATAATTTCTAATATTGCTGCATGTTGTGGTGTTTTGGCTGTCATAAGACAGTGTGTCCAAATGAGTATCATCATCTTTTCTAGCTTTCAGTTGGATGTGTAATTATTTTCATATCCAAAGGCTGTACTCAAATTGATTCATTATTTCCAGTGCTTGCGTCTCCTGTAGACGTGGTCCTGTCTGTTTAGTTCAGCAGGGAAGTTCAGGAGTCTCTCATGTGGCCTGAGGCAGCAAAGGTTGAGTCATTACAGTATATCGAGCCGTCAGGTCCTCTCTTGGAAAGGAGACACAAACTCTTTTCACAAATCAGCCGTGCCTTCTCGGAGCAGAAAAAAGCTGTACTTGTAAAGCTGCTAGTGTTTCCTTTTTAGTTTTTTACACAAACTAAGGCAGGTCTGAGTCATATCATTGGGTTCTTACAGCAAGCCTGCATGCATTGCCTTCCACCCCACAAACACACACACACGTGCAGCTCTGTGACTACCTGCATGACTTTGTTCCACTTCTGTACTTTAACATGTGACACCAACACACAATAAGGACTAATGGGGCTGAAAGTGTTGTAAGAAAAGGATCAGTGTTCCTCTCTCGGGGTGTTTCAGCAAATAAACAGACCTAAAAGAACAAACATGTTTTAAGGTTATGTTTAGTCTTTCCGTTTAAAGTTTTAGGGAAGCTTAATGTTTTTCTTTCTTTCTGTCTTTCTTTCACCAGCTCCTCTCCATTTACAGAAGAAGATGGGAAGCCACTGCATATACAGCCCCCAGTGTTGGACTTTGGGACACAGTAAGTGCTGCTCCTACTTCTCGTTTTAAAAATCACAGTTCTTCTTCTTTTTCTTTTTTTGTTTTGTTATATTAAAATTACAACAAAAATAAATTACCTTTCTAGGAACCTAACAAGTGGTTCAGATAGATGTAATGTCAACATTTATTTTCCCAGCGACAATGCAGAGTTTTGCAGATAAAATTGTGTCACACCAAGCAGAAGTATTGGTTAACAAAAGAGTTCCTGTCAGTGTTGGTGAACAAAAGAGATATCCAAATATGGCAGTAAGCCGGCTTTCCCAGTATTCACACAATGCAGTCAGAAAGGGTTTAAAACTCAAGTTTGTCTTCATACATTGAAAACAAAGTACAAACCCTAATTCTGTGGCTGGACAGTCCCAGTTGGTCCTGTCCTGTAAGCAGTCTCACACACGGTTTATTTTATCACATTATATATTTGGAGTGCTGAAACCAGGCACCCCAAATCCCAACAGTATTGGAAAAATGTTTGCACACTGAGACATAATTGCTTCAGGGAATTTGTATTCATGATTTAAATGGGACTGTGAGACCAGAGTGGCTTTCATCCATCTTGTGGTTTCTTTTTTTTAAATGTCAGAATTGTGGGAACAGTTGTATTTATAGTGTTCGCCTCATTGTGACTCCCCAAAATGAGACTGTATAAAATTTTTGGAAAAAGCTCCAACTCTAATAGAAACCCAGCCCCCCCCCAAAAAAAAACCCCCAAAAAAACCACAGACATACAAGGGCTAAGAAGTCAAATAGATTATAACAGGAAATGAGCAGTATGCAAAAGGGAACACTGTAATGTCAGAAGTAGATCCCAGTCACTTGGTAAAGGGAAAACGTACAAACTATTTCCACAATCTTGTCATCTAGTCCAAAGTCTGTTGAGCCTGCATTGCAGTCACCTAAAACGAAAGTAAGATCACTTTCTCACAGGCAAACGGGAAGTGAAAGGCGCTTCAGTTGAGGCTTGACAAAATGTCTCATACGATTAGTCTTTTTAAGCAGTTGTACACAATGTCCTGTATTCAAGCCACGTTACTTGCATAAATCAAATAACGACATGCAAAAGGCTTCGAATCTTCTTTCCGTGCTGATAAGCAATTTTTAAATGCACATTTTAAATATACCTCTATTCAACATCACAGTGCTTGTGTTGGTTTTAGGTTTAGATTTTGAGTCTGCATTTTATTTTAGATTTTAGATGTGCATTTCCTACTTAAGAACCAATCATAAAATAAATTTGGCATGCACTTCTTTAATCCCAACACTGTAAGTTCTGTAGGTAGAAAAAAATACTGTCTTAAAGAATCACTCTGCAGGTGCAAAAATACTCTTAATGCATTCAAAACTATTACTAATACTAATACAATTTAAATAGATATGTTTTTGTAACAAGCAGCAAGTAACATAAGGTCTAAGGCTACAATTTAAACTTTGTACTTTACCTACCTGTTGCATACAAAAACAACACTGGTTCACCCCCTGAGTTCAGCAGCCTTTTGTAAGCATGATCAATACCTAAAGAAGAATCTCCAGAAAGCATCGGAACTGTTGCTTAAACCAATTTTCAAAAAATGCAATCTACTTGGAATCAAAATCTGAAGAAGCTGAAGGCAACCAAGCGATATACTTCAGTCAAATATGTTAGCAAAATACTGTTTGTTCAGTGCAAACACAACACGTAAATCAAATATGGTGGGATAATGGCCTTGTGGGTGAAAACAAACACACACGTAAAAAATTAAATTGCATTGCAAAAGTAATTCCTGCCTTGAATTAAAGTTTAGGTTTTCATATCCCGCTTCACTGCATATTAAACAAATTTCTGAACTATTGGAACTGTTAAAAACCCTTGTGATGACTTCAGTACTTGGGTTACATTTTATTACATGACGTTTTAAATAATTATGCCTTCTACCAGTGTTTGCTTATATTTTAAAAGCAAATTATTTTTTCTTTTTTTTTAACCCTATTGTTCAGTATTTTCCTCAAAGCTTTTCACAGCCCAAAGCAGGATTTGAGCTTGTGACACAAAGGAAAGACAAAAGAAATTAGCATAAGCATTTAATTTATTTCCTCAAATGCTTGTCACAACACAGCAGGTTCTGTTGTTTTATCTTTACTTAATGAAAAATGGAAATTAATTTAAACCTTTTAGGATTCGTGCATTCTAGCATAAAGGTTTAAAAATGAACAAGAAGTCTCAGCTCTACTATTGTATTATATAACATTAATAAGAACTTTGTCTCTCTAGCACTTATAGCACTGATATTTTTTTATTCCAGGCCTGTGGAATGGTTGTTATATTGAATATAGAAGTTGTGGATGTTGTCACCACTCCACCATCCAAAGGATGATAAATATACCATTAAGTTTGGCACAAATGTCTCAGAAAAAATTACTTCTACTTTAAATGATCCAACATCTCACGGACCCCATTTCTGTCATACATGGTTAATACAAAAGCCGTTCCAATGGAAGACACTAAAGAGAGACAAATGAGTTTTCCTGGAAAGCTCATCACATTTTGAATTTAATCAACTTGGAGTGTTTGGGGAAATGGCAGAGCTTGAAGTATTTATTGGAAGCCTAAGCTCTTTTTTTGTTTAGTGAGCTGACTGGGAGCCTGGTATTGTATTATACTCTAGCAAAAATAGCCAGCCAAGACAGAGAATATTTGAACTGATCTTTTGCAATGCTTTTTATTAACTTTCCATCTGTGCCTATTTGTGGATCTGCTTTTAACCCAGAGACGAGTGGCTTTATCAGATTAAAAATACACAGCTTTCATGTGTTACTCATCCAGTGAATGCAAATTGTTTATAGCTTCACCGTGTGAAATGCTGGTTACTCAGTGGCTGCTTTGTGTCGTTTTAGTGACAGAACATGACTTGGCTAATTTGTCATGATGTGCAATGATTAGTCAGTAATAACTTGATATAATTCTTTTTCTAGTTTTGCCAAAATGCAAATTAAAGTAAACACGCTCACCACATTCCTCATCAACAAATGTGACTGATAAAACTTAGATGTTAGTTTGAAAAAAGTTGCTGTCACAAAGTACAGAGGAAGTCATAAATAAGCTAACTGGCAGATGGCTGTTGGGGAAACCATTTGATGGTGGTGCCTTTGTTAATTCAGCCATCTGTGTTGCTCCTTACATGGAAGTTCTGCGTAAAGTTCTGTTAAATGTGATGTTCTCCTCTCCGTAGGCCGCTGGGGTTACCAGGAGCTGAAACCATATATATACACAACCCCAGTCAGGAAGTTCCTGTGACCCTGCTGTCGATGTTTACATCCAGCAGGCATTTTTACATACCTTCCTTTCATAGGAGAGTAAGTGTGCTCGAGATATTCACAAGCATTGATGTTCAGAAGAAACTGTGTTCCAATTATCTGTTTAAAATAACACACTCTGTGCTGCTTTCTTCCTGTCTTAGGTAATCCCACCAAAAGGGAAGGCATCTTTTAAACTAATTTTCCTCCCATCCGAGGAGGGCAATGTAGAAAACACATTATTTATAAACACATCAGCCCATGGGCTGCTCTCATACCAGGTCAGTGTGTATAAATAACATTTCCTGCTGGACTTTTTTTTTCTCAACATCATTGTACAGGCCATTTCGCTTCTTGTCAGTTTTACTTGTGATTAACAGAGTATCAGGTTTATCAAGTTTAAATTGTTTTCTTGTAACTTGGAGATTGGCTACTTTTACCAACAGGCTTTATACAAAAATTAGAAATATGTACAGAAGTCTGTGTTAAACTAAGACTTTTGCTTAATCAAAGGTAAACATGCAGCAATGGTATTATTGGTGAGCAGATTCACCCAAACATATTGAGGTGTTCTGTTTGTTCACTTCACTCATATATTGTGTTTGCTATGATGAGAATTCACTTTGATTAAGAATTAAAAAAAACCAAAACACTAATGCATTTCATGCCCTATTTGGATGTGTTGTATATTCTGGTGTTTTGTTATGTCCCACATCAAAACACAGTTCCTCTGACTCTCTTGCAAAGCTTCAGCTTCCTTCATGTCTTTCAAAGACAAAAAAAATGTCCGACATGTGGCTACAATGTGAGCTTTAATCTGTTGCAAAAGTTTCTGCTTAGGGCAACTAAAATGCTGCTTCTTTGCTCGTCGGTTAAAGATGATGCATAAGCCAGTTGAAAATCTCTTCACTTACGTAATTTGTTTCTTTGCTAGGTTTTTGGTGTGGGGAGTCACCAAGCGTCATTAAAATCTTCTCATAGAAAGGATAGTCTTCTAATATTCCCTCACATCCAGAGCATTAAGCTGACCCAAACTCAGGTAAGTCTTTCAGTGTTTGTGTACTTGTTTGTGATGACCGTGCACAATGCTGAATAGCAGTTCATCATTGCAAACAGCTGATTTCCGTTTTCCTGCATGCCCAGATAAACAAAGCTCAGCACACATATATACACCCACACACAGGAGCTTTTCACTGTCATTGAATTACTGGATGCCCGCGGGATCAGCATAAATTAGAAATGTCATTGTTTCTAACCCTAAATGAGCCACAGATGGTCCTTATTCAGTGTTAGAGATGTTTAACTGTTCATCTACACACATTTCACAGTAATGCGAAACAAAAACTAATGACTAACCCATGCCTGGTTTTGGAGACAAACTAATGCAGTGAAAGTGTGTGTAGAGAAGCATCTGAGAGTTCTCGCCTCCGCAACAGGAAGTGGGGTGGCAGTTGCAAAATGTCAGCTTGGCTGTGAGAAGTTAGCTTTCAGAATCACTCTATTACTTGCCTTTATTTGTTTTTATTGTAGCAGCACTGTTTCAACACGCAGTTTACAGATATCTGTCTTTCTTTGTTTGCAGATCTGTGTCTCAGTTTTTGCATTTTGTACTAATTCTCTTCGTTCTCCTGTAGATTTGAACAAAAAGGTACAAATACGTAATGAACACTAAAATTTCTCGCCTCTTGGAGTTGAGAATGATCTCATGGCATTGCATTAAAAAAGAAGCCTTAGGGCAGTTTTGTGGGTCATTACCTTCTGAACTTTTCTGTAGCTTTTTGTACTGCTTAAATGATACAAAATAGTTAGAATTAAAGTAAAAAGAAAATCTATTTCAGGGTGCCATTTTGTCAAAGTACACAGTATAAAATGAAGTAGTGATGTAGTAACAGCATGCAACATGACTTATTGGGCTGTAATTGCTCTTTTATCACACCACACAGTGGCTTATAAAAAATGCAAAAACCTGCCGGATCACTCATTACTTTCTCTTTCTATATTATTCACACTCAGTATGAAGAGACCAAGTTGTTCAGCTGGTTTAACAGGTGTCGCATGGACTGAGACCTGAATCTCGACTTTTGCTGCAATACATGTTTTTTATCCTCTCCCTGCGGTAGCCACCAAACAAATCCTAAAAACAATTTAAAAAAACAACAATGACAGTGACTTGGAGCTGTCTGTGATTACATACAAGCTGATCAAGTGGAACCTTTCTGTCAGTGTGGATTCTTTGAGAAATTATTTGACATCATTATGCACTGTTAACAAGACGTTGAACTGACTTTGGTTCATCTGACAACCTGTCACACAGTGTGAGAGGCCTATAAAACACAGAAAAGGACAAGTTTTCATTTGATACCAACTGTGATCTGGAAATAGTTAGCAGTCAGTGGATCTTAGTGGCCAGGAGCATATATATCCAGATCAATAGGTCTGAAAGGTGTAGTGTCAGGGTTATTTTAGGCTCTGAAGGCGCCCAGTAAGATCTATAATCTTTTACATTCTGTCTAATCAATGCAAAATGTATGGAAGAGGGTCATGGAGGTAATAACAGGAGTTATGTGTTTGGGTTTATGTAGAAACTTTTGCTCAGAGTTTTAAGATGGGTTATTGTTGCAAATCATAACCAATGTTAGTGGGAATGTCCCAATTGTTCAGCTGAGATTCCAAAATGGTGCCAATTTTCAATAAAGCTAATATTTTTGATAATAACTGAAGTAACCTTGGAAAATCCAAACAGTAACATTTAAACCAACTGAGGAACTTACCCAGTGTTGCACGTTCTCCTGCTGGCATCATCTGTGTATCATTTAAAACAGGTACTAAAGTTAAGAGTTGCTTTTTTCTGTTAGAAGTTTGGCAAATAACCGCGTCGCATAAAGCTTAATAAATAAGTCCTAACCTCGTCAGAGCTTTAGGTAACGATATTTAAAGAGCCTTTTGTTTTGGTCCACAGTTGTGAACGTGTGAATTGTAATTTTATTGTTATAGATTTTTGCAAAACATTTGTAAATGTTCCTTTAAATTTCCAACAGTAACTTTGTCATGAGACCTTTAAAAGTTGCCTTTTTGAGTAACTAAATACAATACAGCGCACCATAAACAGTAGATTTTGCACGTGGGAAAAAGGAAACTGATGAGAAAAAGCTGCTAAACACCTGATTTCTCTTGCTCCTGCAGGAAGATGCCTCCAACATCACAATTCTGGGTCTCCTCCTTGAATGCAGCTTACCGAAGAGTTTGCAGAGCAGTCCTCAGGTACTTCTTCCTCCTCTGTTTCAGTAGTTAGTCTGTCAGTGAGATTATTTTACATTACGCATCCTTAAACTGGCTCAACGTAGCTTTTAGCACAACGTAATGTTATTTTTCCTAAATTGCTTTAGATAGTTAATCAAGGCTTTTCTTTTGTAGTGTTTTAAAAACCTATATTGGACAAGAAGGTGAACATGCAAGACTGAGGAAAACAGTTTGATTTAAGGATATGATTGTGATTTTAGTTTGCTCCTAATTTGCAAAGCTGTTAAACCTCTATTGTTTGTCAAATCTGTTCCAACCAGAAGAAATCTTTTTTTAAATCTTCATCAGACAGCAGGGCTTACAGTGTGAGATTCTTTGTGATCTCCACATCCCCTGAAGGGGCTTAGAGCTCTTGATGGACTTTTAATTGCTTTCTCAAGAGATGCTCTTAATTGTTTTAGAGCTCCCGGTGCTCATTGGACAAAACGCTCCAAGCAACACAAAGCTTACACAACCCAACCTTAACTGTACTGTTGTTATTAATCAAATTAAAGTCATTTTTGTGTCTTTTTTCACGAAGGGCTCACAGCTGTGGCATTCACCAATCTCAATACCCGCTCCTTACTTCTTTTTGAAGTTTCTCCCAACTAAATATCTTGAGAAGAGTTTATGTGGAGATAAATAAATCTATCTTTGTTTCTAGAGGTTAGATTTTCTCCTGCATACCTTCAATCCTCTGTGCACCAAAGAACAACGAGACACAAAGCTGGGACTAGAGACTAGAGGAAGTCTCTTCCTGGCTGATCTTGTCCGTTTTAAGAAGGTTCTCTGTGAAAAGTGGAGACCAGCTGTAAATTAAAACTTGCTTCTTTTCATCATCTAACTTATATTATTCTTGGAATTTTCTCGTTGATTTGGAATATTTGTACATTATTTACATTTTAATTCCAGTACACAAGCAGTTTTCAACATTTTCTCTTGTCTTGTGTATTTAGTCAAGCTAATTGCCCGACTATTTTTTGCCCATAAAAACAGCTGGATAGAAACAGAAAATTGAACCAAAATACTTGAAGGAGAAGTTTTGACACTGGAGAAAGACAAAAAACTTTGTTGATAAAATGTAAATGCAGTTAGGTATAAGTATCAGTCAAATGTTTGAGTGTACAACCATTATTTGTATGTTGTATTATTAATTATTATTATTTAATAATTTATATTGCTGACATCTGAAGAGTTGTCATTGGGTTTCTATTTGTTCTTCAGTCAGTTTTCCTTTATTTGAGCTTTGACTTTCAGGCTTGTTGCTCCTTCTTCTCCACCTCTGACTGGCAGATTGGCTTCAGTCATTTCTCTTCATGAACAAACACTATTCTCGTAATGATAGCAACCAGAAACATGTTTATAAGTCGTGCTTTTGTTTAAGTCAGGCTTTCTCAAAACCAAGTTAGCATTTTAAAGTGTTAACTCTGCTTCAGTTTCTTGAGTCCTCATTCCTCTCATGCCCCTCTTTCTTTTTGTTTGCTGTATGACTGATATGCCTTTCCTGTCTGGTCCCAGGGGTCCTGCCTCCAGAACGAGGAGCGCCTCAGTCTGCAGATTAATCTGTCGGCTCGCGGTGACCAACCTGCTGACCTGGACAAGCTCAAGCCCTACATCATTGAGCACATTTTGTTCGCGTTGGTCGCTCCTGCAGTTGGACCGGCTTCGTTTGGTGGGTTTCTTAGACCTCGGTCGTCCAGTTTCTGAGAGCAAACGAACACACAGAGTCACAGATATAAAGCAAACAGCCTTTTCAGTATGAAAAGTCAAACATTTACAAAAAGATCTTTTTCAGCCTCAGATTACTCTTAGCCACATTCATTTTCACAGTGTTTTTGTTCACAGTAAAACTTTTTTTTGCCATTGACTGTTGAAATATATTCCTAAAGCCCCAAACTTTAACATGTATCAGTCATAGTTGATGCCCTGTTGGCATTTTTTTCTAATTAATCTGTATTTCTTTCAACAGAGGATGCAAAAATAGAAGTTTTTATGTTAAACTCTGGAGGGAAGAAGCTCTATATTAAAGTAATAATTTCTTTTTGTCTTTTATCATTGCCTCAGGATATTATTCTTGCTCTTACAAGATGTTGTCTGTCTTCAGGACATGCAGCTGTTATCAAAAGTGGAGGCCAGCCTCAATTTTAATCAGGTTCTTCTGAGACCAGAGGCAAAAAACTTCACCCAAGTGGCCACCTTGGCATGCAGAGGTGCATACTCTTTTCTTTTTAACTTGGCTTTAGTTTTTTTGTTTTTTAAGTAAAATAGCTGTTTTTTAGTTAAACATCTTGAAGCTGATTGTCTCTGTTATTACCAGGTTCGTTGCCAGGCCACAAACAGAAATGCACAAGTCGTACCGGTTTAAAAATAATAGGAAACAGGACGACATACAGCTTCCCTGGACTACATCTCAAACACAGGTAACATGAAGCTAATTTACTCTACCTGAGTTAGACGCCTTGGCGTATTTAAGCTTCAGACATTTGCCAGCGAACGTGTATTTAAACTTCTGTTTTGACTAAATAAAGTCTGACAGAAATCATAAAGACAAGCTTTATCTTCTCCACATGAAAAAGACACAGAGATCCTGTTTTAATGTTGATTTTATTTGTGCTTTTTGCAGATGGGCTGTGGGGGATTTGTTCAGCTTGTTTCAGGTGAAACAAAGCAACACCAACCAGGTTGACTTGTGGTTCTCCAACCAATTCCCCCTGCTCCTCACTGTGATGAACGTCAGCCTCTCAGCGAACCTGCAGGCAGTAGCGAAGGTCGGTCGTCAATTCATTGTGTGCTGACAGAAAACAGATCTGATCACATACTAACAAAAGTTTTGATCTGTAAACATGTGGTGACAGATTCTGTCCAGGAACACTTAACTCGTTTATCAAACCTCGAGCTGAGGCCAAGCTTTGACAGATGGTCTCTGCTGCCCCCTGTCTGCCAGGTTATGAACTTCAGCAGTCCACTGAGAGTTTGTCAAGGCTGCTGGCGCATCTTATCCCTCCAGCTGCTCGGCAAGGCTCTGCCCATGAACCAGATGTTGACTCTGAGTCTGGACACCAACTTGGGCACCTCGCTGCACATTCCTCTACACTTCCATCCTTCCTCTTCGTCTTCCAAGGTGAAATGTCAGCTCTTTTACCCAGTGTTTAGATTAGGTCTGTAAAAAAAAAATCAAAAGTAGATGATTCATTATGTGTTTGCCATCAGGGTGACGTGGTGTTTGAGGCTGAACGAGAGTGTGGGCGTCACTGTCCTCTTAGGTTATCTGAAGCAGGTAAAACTTTGACCTTGTTACTGATTTTTGTGGAAGACAAGAGTTTCTATTCTCAGGATTGTTTTCCTTCCTTTTTTTTTTGTTGGCCAGCTCGTTCGGAGTGGCAGCGCTCACTCCTCCCAGATTTTTTCACCTCATCCTGGGCTGTAGATAGCAAACTGGCTGCAGAGCTCTGCTCTCGATGGCAGACTACCAAAGATAAATTGCCTTGCAGGTCGGATGCGAAACAAAGAAACAAACCCAAGTCCATACATTCGTGTTCATTACCCAGCGTTAATCACAGATGTGTTTGTCTTCTTAGGTGGCCCAGGCTTCCTGCTGATGCCTCCTACACTTTAGACTTTGGTGCTACTCCTGTAAATGAGAGCAAAGTGAGCAAAATGTTGTGATTGTTTACTAAAAGATCTGTTTTTAAAGTGACATAATTTGAGATATAATTGTGAAATTTCTTTACCATAGGTGAAGACATTCACGTTGAAGAATCCTACACCATCTGTGGTTTCTGTAGAGATTCGAATCCTCTCCCTTTACCCCTCACCTCTTGAGGCTCTGGACTTTTTAACCAAATGGTAACTCTGTCAACGGTTTGTCTGGTATCACAACAAATAAATAAAATATGTATTTTTTTGTACTCATATTGCGACACATCTTCCTAAGTGTTTTCTTTTGACATTTTATCCGTCAGGTTTAATATCAGCTCCCTCTCTGTCAACATTAGCACAACAGAGTTTTCTCTGTTGGCTTCTCCTCACAAGGTAAACATGAGAACAGTCTGCAAAATCATTTGTTATTACAAATCTCTTTGTCATTCTTTATTCCTTTACTCTGTTGACTTTACTGATAGCGTTTTCTTTAAATTGTCTGGTCCACAGGCAGGTGAAAGCGCGGCAGTGTTAACAGGCGAAGGCGTCCTGCGTCTGCTGCTCCAACCCTGGGAGAGCAGAGAGGTCGCCGTGGCGTTCACCCCCTCAGAACACAAACCCATCACTACCATTCTGATAATCAGGTACTAATTCACTGTTGAAAAATATCTTTGGTCATGTTTGCTGAGTTTGTATGGTGTTCACCATATCCTATTTTGATTAGGAATAAAGAATTGATATCGAAGATTTCAAATGTGGCTTTAAATCCGAATGCCTCTGTGTGTATGTAAATCTTTGTTTTTCAGGAACAACCTGACAGTGTTTGACATGCTGACTCTCCAAGGCCACGGCGCCAAAGAGCTGCTGAGGGTCGGAGGGAAACTTCCCGGCCCTGGATCGTCTCTGCGCTTCAATGTTCCTCAGTCGACTCTGATGGAATGTCATGATGGTGGGATCACTGATTAATTTTAATATTAATGTGTAACTGATTGCTAGTTTTTCTTAATGTGTAAATAAGCTTGAAACGTTCCAAATGGGTAATATTGCTGTTTGTTACTGACAGGTCTGCGCACCAGTAAGCCTCTGTTTGCCATCAGAAAGAGTTTTAAGGTGGAGAATGCAGGAGAGCTTCCTCTGACTGTCATGTCCATGAATATAAATGGTTACAAGTGTCAGGGATTTGGCTTTGAGGTGCTGCAGTGTCGTTCCTTCAGCCTCGAGCACAACACTTCTTCTGAGATCACCATCGCGTAAGAAGAATTTTATTACCATCTTTTCTCATTTATTTAGTACTTCAGCTTTTCTTTAAACTCTTTCTCCTGTCTTTCCTTCTGTATACCTTTTTCATCCAGTTTATCTCTCTGTTTGGTTTTGTTTTCTCTGTTTTTGATCATTAATTTTTTTTCCTCGTCTGTTTTCAGGTTTACTCCAGACTTCACCTCATCCTGGGTGATTCGGGACCTCACCCTGGTGACATCACGAGGCACGGCTTTCCCCTTTACCCTGAATGTGACGCTGCCCCACCACATGTTACCCCTCTGTGCTCAGGTGGTCCCCGGCCCCAGCTGGGAGGAAACCTTTTGGGTCATCACCCTCATTTTTACATGGTTAGAGCGGAAACCTTAAACATTAAACATTTAGGTGGTTTTTTTCCATTGTTCACAGAAAGCAAATGTCATTGCTTATTTTTTGCCTAGATGCTTATCTGATGAGTCTCCTCCTGTTTGTTGTGTTTTTTGCAGCTTCTCCTTGGTGGGTGTGTGTCTGATGGCCTTCCATCAGGCGCAGTACATCCTCGCAGAGTTCTCATCGCCCAGCATCAGGAGCAACCATAACTCTGTCCTGTCCCGGGACAGCAGCTCAGTCAATAATATCACACCCAATGGAGTGAAGTATGTTCTTATATGTACTGTTCAAGCAAAACACATTTTTAGGGGTTTAAATACTCAAAAGTGCCATGTTTTTGTGTTTTATTGTCTGCAGTAAAACAAAGGGAAGCTGTAAGACGTACATGGACACCTGTCACACGTCTGATAAAGGTAAGGGGCGTGGCTCTTCATCTGTGGCCAGCCCAGCCCCTCGCTCCCAGTCCTCAAAGAAAGGATCCTCAACCACCCCTTCACAACAACAGCAAAAGAAGCACAAAGTTTCACTCTATTACACCAAATACAAGCCCAGCTCGTCTACAGCTGCAGCTGTGGACGAAGAGCAGGAAGATCTAACACCTGAAAGTCCCCTCACCCCCGACCCCTGCAACAACAACAACCAACCAGCTTTCCTCACCGAGCTGGATAAAAACACATCCAAGGACTTTAAAGAAGACCTCCAGCGCACCATTGAAGACGGGATGTCAGCAGCAGTTATGTTTCCCATGGAAATGCCTGCTGGTTTCCCGGGTGATGTCACACTGGGTCCAGGACCCAGACCGGGCTTGTTGATCTGCAGTCCTGTGGAGAGGAGCTGCTCTGAACTCTATGCAGACAAGATGGATTCTGAGAAAAGGGACAGTTCAGAGCTAGAGGTACGACGTGCTAAGAAATTAATTTGGTTACTTCAGTTGGTTCAGATGCTACCAAAAAAAAGTTAAAATTGTTTGTAAAAAAAAAAAAAAATCTGAGTCACCGTTTTTTTTTACAGGTCCAATTTGGAGAAGATGGCAAAGATCAGAAAAAGAAAGCACTGAACACAGAGAGTGGCACTGCAACAGGAAATAAGGGAAAAAGGAGTCGCAGGAAGGCGGAAAATGCATCTAGGTAAAACCCACACAGTTTTATTCTGATAAAAGACAAACTTACAGCAACCACCTGTTTTATGTAACGTTAAAACAAACAAAATGATCCTCTATTTGACCAGTTTATAAATGAAATAATATATATTAAATCAAAGCTCCAAACAAATAAAATATATATATTTTTTTTATTTTCTTTATCTGTAGTGCTCCTGAACACAATGTTCCAGAGAAGGAGAAGGAGCCTGATTGGAAAACAGGGGACCGCAGCGTCAATGGAAACCGCAGCAGGAACCACTGCTGCAACGGCTTCAAGGCAGACGTGCTCAAACCTGGACAGAGTGCGGAGAACCCCATAAAACAAAATGGTGGGCTTTAATCTGATCCAATGATCTGCAGAGTGTGTAACTGATGATTTAAAGGAGCTGGTGATGGAATGTCACTGACCTTTGCCAACTTCCCGCAGGTGCGTGTCCAACTCGCAGTCGCCGAAAAGTCGCAGCAGAGCGGCGTGCAGGCGGAGTGTGCGAGTCGAGTTCGGACTCGGGCAGCTCGTCGGGCAGCGTGAGGGCGAGCAGAGGCAGCTGGGGCAGCTGGAGCAGTGCGAGCAGCATGGAGGGAGACAAGGAGCACAGCGCTCGAACACACACCAGCTCTACCTCATCTAGAAAAAGTATGAAGCACCGACACACAACCTCCCCCCTGAAAACATGTTCACTCTGTTTCTCAGTTTGACAAACATTCATCCTGTGGATCAAAAAGGAAGGAATTGTTAACTTCCAGTAGATAAGAGTTTTTATTTGTGCTTGTTTGACATTATTTTTGTTGTTTTGTTATTTTCCAGGAGACTCCATGCAGTTCAGTGTGTACCCCCCAGAAAGAGACTACCAGACTATGAATAATAATTACAAAGCTTCAAGGTACTTCAGTATTCATTCACAGTCTGCTATAATCCTGTTCTTCTGAAAAGTTGGGAAGTTTTATAAAATGCAAGAAACGTAATAATTTCTGGTGTCATTTGAGACATTCAGAATTTAGTATAATGAGTCATTTAACGTCTATATTAAGTTATTTTGTTAAAAAAGAAATTCTTTCTTTTTTGGATGTGTATGACCTTTGACCCTCCGGTGGCTTTACATTAGAAAGAATCATGCCTCCATTAACAAACAGACTTGGAAGTACATTGGAAAGTTATTGTCACCAAACACACAGTCAGCTGCTGCATTCAGAAACATGCATTTAAGCTGTTTTACAGGGAAAAAGGTTTGTTTTAATTTAAAGTGAAAATAAATAAAATATTTATTTTGCAACACTGTAGCAGCTAGGATCCTCAGTACCAAAGCAATCATTACCAGAAAGGTGATGCAACATAAAAACAGCTTGTCTCTGTTAGAAAAATGCATTTTTATTTCACCTGTTTTGTCCAGGATTTCAAATTGAGATCATAGCTGATGGTTCCTCTTGTTTTTAGCACAAACAGCTTGTACAGTGAAGAGATGTGCCAAAGCCCGGACCCCAAACCTTCCAGTTTTGTCCCAAGTTTTGCCAACGTTGCTGCAGGAATGGACAGGAATATGGGTAAAATCAGAGTCAGACACTTGATAAAAACCCTGTTTAATGCTCTTGTTTCCTGTTTTGGCTTTTTCCTCATCCACCTTTTAACGAGAGTTGTTCTGTGCTCCTTCAGATCTGACGTGTCAGTATGTGCCTGAAGACACATGGTCAGCGCCGTCCATCCCCCTCACCAATGAGTTCAGATACAACACGACCGAAGCTCTGCCCTACATACCTCAACCAGCAGCCAGCGGCTCCTACAACGGGTCGGTGTTTCAGAGCATTAAACTAGACTACGTGTTATTTTTTTCTGTGATTAATACTGCAATTTTATCTAAAACAATTGTCAATTGATGACTTGAACAAGTTCTTTTTGGTAAGTATGAATCATTTAGTTGGAGAGCACATCTGCATCATTGAAAATATAATGTTAAAAAAGTTCACTTTGTGGTTTATTTTAAATTCTCTCTACATCTGAAAGTTTACCAGCAGGGTTTCTTACTGTACTGAAGCTTGAATGTTGTTGCTAATTTAAAAACTGCCTTGGATAAACATATATTTATAGTTTATAGTATTTATTCTTGCATTTTTAATTTCATTGTGACGTACAACGGTAATAAAGACGGTCTTCTTCTAAAGTAAATGTTATTTCTATGTTATTATTATTATTTGGTTAATGTCCTTCTAGTGTTTCAGCAGTGTTTATTTTACGTGGTTTTGGTGAAACTGAGTATCTGCTCATCTTCTGCAGGTTCACTTGGACCAGTGCCAACAGTCATTGCAACAGTCCGTGCAGCTACATAGGTACAAATTCACGATTCCAAGATGTCCTTTTGATGAAAAGAAAAATAACATTTCAGTCCGTTTTACCTCTCTGTTGAGATTTCCCACGGTTCGGTCCTCAGCATGTTTGTTGTTGTAATTTTCCAGGTAATGGACAGTTTCCGAGTGGTTTTCCTAAACAAGAGGGTCACGTCAGACACGCAAGTCAAACCAGCTGGACTGAGGAGCAGCCTCAGGAATCTCCCACAACCTGGAACACAACAGCAGCCTGCATGGGCAGCAAGGTGAGGCTAAACTCACTCAACTCCAAAATATCCAGCTGCTCTAATGTTGCAGCTAAACGTTCGTTTTTGTAATCTTTTGAATTAATTCAGGGCCAAAATTCTGAGCTGCAAATCCACCTATAATCGTAAAATTAGATGACATAGTTATATAGAAAAGAAGCGTTTTCACAGAATTATTTACACTTCGGACTAATAGGTTGTGCCAGTATGACAGCTTGTTTTGGGTGTAAAATGTTTAGTTTTATGCCTCGCTTGTTTCAACCATCCATGCGCATCGTTGACATGGAAGCTGTACGTCCTCCCATTGTTCCTCGGGATTTTCCGGAGAGCTCAGCAGCTGCGTCTGGAGCTAAAAGCTTCTTCTGCGTCTGAATTGTAGTTTAGAACGATGTTCACTTCCTAAGGTCTGGGGATCACCTTATAATGAGGGATAGAAAAACCCTTTCACATGCAGTCTTTTCTCAAAAATTGAAATGAAACAGGAGAATTAAAAGGGAATAAAGTAGATCTTTTGCTGTAGTAGAAAATTATTGATCCTCCAAGATTTAAAATCAATAAAAAATATCATTTACAGAAGTTTTCATGTCAAAAATGTCTTAATAACGGATAGAAAAAGACTGAAAAAGTGTGAATTTTTAGAAGTAGAAACCCCGTATCCAGATAGATTTTTAAACAAGAGATCCTGGTCACACCAGCAGCCTTCTGGGTCATGATCTAACCACTTGTCTGCTTTCATCCTGCAGCCATACTTCTCTGGTACCCGCAGCCTGTCCCCCATGTCCAGCCTGTTCGGCTCCATCTGGACGCCCCAGAGCCACTTCCCGCCCGAGCGATCGGTCCCCGTGTCCCCCATGTCCCCCATCACGCCCATCACCCCACCTCACTCTCCTTTCACCCGGGATCCCGAGGGGGCCCACAGGCCCATCCAGTACTCCAGCTTCAACCCGTTCGGGCCACACATGAACCTGGACATTTGGAACTCTTCGTCCAACCGCAGCTCCAACTCGCAGCTCTCCAACGACTCCGGCTACTGCGGAGATGTTTAAAATAATAAGAGAAGAAGAGAACAGATCGGCAAACCTTAAAAAAAAAAAAAACAATATATAAAAATAAAAGTGAATGTTCTTTTATCAATATTGGGGAAAATGTGAATATTTGTCTTCTTTTAGGTTCCAATTTCCAGAAATTAAATGTTGTGAGAGGTTAAGCATTTGTTCTATATTTTTCTAGATGTTTTGCAGTTTTGAACATAAAAAATAAAAAAAAAAGTTTTGTATTAAAAGAAAGGTGGTCTTCTTTAAAATGACATAAGATAATCATTTTTCTCTCTGAACAGCAGTCCTTTTTTATAACATTCATCAGAAATTTGATCGATTGAATAGTGTAGTTGCACAAAAGTTGATTTTAGGAAACTTTTCTTTTTAGTAAACTTCCAGCCATCACATCGATGCTAGGATTTATCTCGTGTATCATTGTGTAACCCTTTAATCATATAATTCTATGGCGTCACGATGAAACCCTATTTGGCAAACAGTTCAAATTAAATTAAGACTAGGCCTTCGTCATCTCTAATTAAAAAGATCAACTGTTGTAGATTTACTCTTGAATCCGAGTCTCAAACTCACGTTAAGCAGATTAATTTAAAACAACCTCTTCTAGTCTGAGTTACATGGACTCAGGTTGTGTAAAAACAATGAAATCGATCTCTCGTTTTCAAACTTATTTGTGGTTTTTGTATTATCTTGTCATGAAAACGTTCACATTACGTGTTGGTGAGTACTCTAAACCATTAAGATGCTTAGCCTACAATAGAAACACTTTAAACAGACCACACATGTTCCAGGTTAGTCTTCAAAAACTGAAGTTCGTTTAATTTAAAGCTGTTCTCCCAACAGACAGTCTGATCATACAGACTTACTGTATTTGAACCCAAAGTGAATTGGTCATTGATGCCACATATCTGGGGAAACGGGCATGCTTGATTTGTAAATGCTGTTACCTTTTCCTGTTGTAAGTCAGCCAGGTGGGATTACTCCGTGGGTTCAGCCGTTAGCCGCACCTGTGCAGGTTCTTGCTCCAAAATCACATGATGGCAGCCAGCGGTCATGGGTGAGATGTTCGGGGTTTGTTTAACAAAGGATATGAAACTGGTTTCTGCTTTCTGTGTGAAGCATCACAAGCAGCGGCAGCTCCTTCAGTTCACACAGGACCAAACACTCAGGTAAACCCCTTTGAACAGGGTTTGAACAATTATTCACCTTATTTGTTTTTGGCATTTTAAAAGTCAGAAACTCACTGTAAGTGTAACTCAACTTTTTTTGCGATTCATCTCTAAGCACTTTAGAGTAAATTATATGGTTCATTAATTGTGTAACAATCTGACAGGGATAAAAAAAGAACAGCCTTGTGATCTTCCTGCTGCTCATATTGAAGAAGTTGTGGTTTTGTTTTGCCTGTGATCTGCAGAGGACGGACACGAACCTTCAGCTGTTAGGAGGACGGTCAGACTCATCAAGGTATCTAACTAAATTTTCTTTTTCTGTCATACATTTTTCTTCAGCACTAAGACTTTTCAGTGTTTGGTTGTAGATAAGATTCACTGTAAAACACAATTTACATTAAAATCTCAGTAAAAAGTACAACTCAAAAGCCAAGGTGCTTTTGTTAAAACATGGTGAAGACATTTAGAGGCAGTTTGCCAAACAGGGTTTCAATTAGTCCAAGATTGGCTGTAATCTAGAAAAGATAATCTTGGCCCAAGGAAAAGGGCTCTCTGAGGCTCCAGTTGTACTTCTACGACTTTAATCACCATGTATTAGGACTGTTTGGGTGTTTAAAAAGGTGCCATAAGTGTCTTTGTTCTCACCTCCACTCATTTCATTCTGGCCTTGGCACCACCGTGGACCCAGATTGGCTTCTGCCCCAACAAATGGTTTAACCTACTGACCATTATTATCATTAATATTATTTACTGGTGTGGTTAGGCCTTGGGCATTGGGCCTAAATGTTATTTGAAGAACTTCAGACAAAAGAAACTTCACAATGCAGTTCTATTCAAACCCTGCATTAAGATCCTAAAATAAAATCACAATTTATTATGTTTGCCTAAAAACACAAGCAGCCTAGGATGTGTTTTCTCTGTATTTCATACAAGCAGCCGCATTGATGCATCTGCACGATCAAGAGTCTGCCTGGTATTTGTATTTTAAGCAGCATAACTGAGCTGTTATTCATAGATGATGATGTTGATGATTTAACAATATGATATATAAAATATATATAGACATAATATATATGTATGTGAATGTGTGTGTACATTCATGCATACGATAATCATACAAAGGTCAATTATGTTAATAAAGCCCAAATAGAGAAGTTTAACACTGGAAGAGGAACTGAAAATAACCAGCTGGATAATAAACTGTCAGCCCTTCGTCCTGTTTTTGAACTATTTTATGTCTTGTGAAACATTTCCCAAAAACATGTGTCTAGTTAACTGTATTTCCTTTTAACATATTAATATTTGAATTTGTGTTAAAGATCTGCATGCAGGGCTTTGAATTCTGTTTTTTTTTTTCATTGTGTTGCACAATCTGGAGAAGAAAAAAACATTTCTGAATTTCCGTTCTGTTGCAGGAAGTCAAGATGAGAGTCGTGGCGTTCCTCATCTTCGTCCTGCTGGCATCGGACAGCTTCTCCTCCAGTGAACCACCGTGTCTTCGCTGTGGGGAGACCTCCTGTTACTGTTCCAGACTAAGTCTTCGGAAGGTCCCTGCAGCTCCTTCAGAGCTCGTCGCTGAACTGGATCTGTCCTACAACAGACTGGTGAAAGTGAGGGAAAATGACTTCCTTACATTTCCAAGCTTGAGGTCTTTGTTCATGAATAACAACAGAATCAAAACAATCCACAACAAAGCTTTCCTCCCACTGATTCGTTTGGAGAAACTGGACCTTTCAGAAAATGAATTGGACATGCTGTCTCCTGAATGGTTTAAGAACCTTTTCTCTCTGCAGTTTTTGAATCTTTTGGGAAACAAATACACAACACTGGACCAAGGTCTACTCCAACCACTGAAGAGTCTGAAGAGTCTTTATGTTGGAGGAGCTTTCCTTCACTCTGTCAGGAGAAGGGATTTCTCTGGCCCTGTTGGTCTTGAAGAGCTGGTTTTTGATGGAAAGAATCTTCAACTTTATGCAAATGGAAGTTTGAGTGAAATTGGTTATATTAGCTGTGTAACACTTGGTCTAAATTACATGTTCGAAAGAAATCAAACGCTCGTACAAGACATCCTGACAGACGTTGTGCATCCAAACACATCTCTAATACTCACTGACACTGTGTTTTCTACAGAGCATCAAATGTTGCCTCTTAAAACAGCGTTTGACCTTGGTGTCACGAGTGTCACTTTTAAAAACGTCAACATGTCGCTTTTGGCTTCTACAGCGTTCCTTAATTTGATGTCAGACTCTAAAGTAACCAAGTTAGCTTTTGAAGATGTACAATTCTTCCTACGCTCTCGGAGTTACCCGGTAACTCCCAAAAGTGTGAAAAGCTTGGATGTTCTCTTCTTAAAAAATGTCAATATTGCCATCTTCTACCATTTTAAAGCTCTTAGCTTCTTGGAGCATTTGCTTCAAATCGTGCGAAAGGCGACCATCGTGAACTCCAAGTTACTGGTTATTCCCTGTGAAACCTCTGCCAAACTCACAAACCTGGAGTTTTTGGACGTTAGTGGCAACATTTTAATGGATCTTTCACTCCAAAAAATGATGTGTGATGGCAACGGTGGTCCTCAGAATCTGAAGACCATCAATGTGAGTGAAAACTTCCTGCAGGTAATCAACGGCAAGCTCTTCCGTAAATTCAAACAGCTCAGACACATTGATCTGAGTAGAAACAAGTTGGAGAAAATGCCAGAGTCTTGTGACTGGCCAGCAAGTCTCCAGTTCTTAAACCTTTCATCAAATATTCTGACGAAGGTGACCAAATGTCTGCCGGGCAGTTTACGGATCCTTGACCTGTCCAGAAATCACCTCACTGTGTTCAGCGTTGAACTACTCAATCTCACAGAGCTGTACATCTCTGGCAACAAGATTGGACATTTTCCTGATGGGAGTTTGTTCCCTCATCTCCTGTTTCTCTCCATTCACAACAACGACTTACAGACTTTCAGCCGTAATGATCTAGATGCTTACAAGAAGCTGGAGAGTCTGGAGGCTCGTGGCAGCTCCTACGTCTGCTCATGTGACTTTGTGACTTTTATGAATAAAGACTTGATGAGTCATCGAGTCGCAGTTAAAGGCGAGTTTGAGTCTTACATCTGTGACTCTCCTGATGCTGTGAGACACAAGAGGGTTACAGACATCAAGCTGTCGGAGTTTGAGTGCCACAAAGCTTTGTTTGTTTCGTTACTTTGCTCTTGGATACTGGCTCTGTTTCTGCTCTCTGCAGGCCTGTGCTACAAGTTCAGTGTTGTTTGGTACCTGAGGATGACCTGTGCCTGGCTGAAAGCCAAGCGAAAGCCAAAGTTAAAGAAGGGACTGCTCAAGTATGACGCCTTCGTGTCCTACAGTGAAATGGACTCCGTTTGGGTGGAGATGCACCTGGTCCCTGCGCTCGAGCAGTCCGAACCCCAGCTCCGACTTTGCCTCCACAACAGGGATTTTGTTCCTGGAGGATTGATCCAGGACAATATCATGGATGCAATAGAGAAAAGCCGCAAAACGCTCTTCATCCTTTCTCGGCATTTTGTCAGAAGCGAATGGTGCAAGTATGAACTGGACTACAGCCATTTCAGGCTGTTCGATCAAAATGATGACGCGGTTGTTCTGATTCTCTTAGAGCCCATCGACAAGGACAAGATCCCCAAAAGGTTCTGCCGGCTGCGGAATTTCATGAACTCCAGGACGTACCTGGAGTGGCCCTATGATCACGATCAGATCCCTGTGTTCTGGCAAAATCTAAGAGCAGTAATTAGGCCACCTGACATTGTCCCTGAATACCATAAAGATGATGATGTAGACCCGTAATTTTCTGCATATCAGATTTTTTACAAGACCTGTTCGTATTTTCATGAAATATTGCAGATGGGTTCACATTTTATGAGTTTGATTGATCCTGACAAAGACAGAAAAATGTAGATAGTCTTAAGCCACTTTTCATATTTACCTTCCAAGGTGCCAGACTTTTCTTTGGACTTCGGCTGCTTTTTCACTCTCTTTTGTTTGTTAGTTCTCGTTGCTTTGTATTAGGTAAGGCACTTCAGCTTGTGCTTTGTGTAAACATAAAAAATACGCCTAAATCAAGGGAGGAACTAGTGTTATCTACATATAATGACCAGCTTAAGAAATCCATCCATTTTCTGCCTCTTATCCTTTGTTGGGTCCGGAGGCAAGTGGTCCAGTAGGGAAACTCCCAGCGACCCTCGCCGAAAGTCTTTCTCTATAACCTCTCAAAATTCCACGTACAGGTGAGTTTTTCTCCTGCAGTCCTTCTGGCCACCCTGTACCCGTCAGCTGCTTCATGAGTCCTCTGGGACAGCCAAGCCCTAAAGGCCTCCTTCTTCTTCAGCTTGGCGGCCTCCATCACAGCTGGTGCCCACCACTGGGTTCTCCGGCTGCTGCTGTGACAAGCACCACTGACCTTCAGGCCACAGCTAAAAGCCGCCTGAACATTCAGATTCCAGGTTGTACAAAAAACTCTCCCAGAGGTGTGAGTTGAAGATTTCATGGACACGGAACTCTGCCAGACATTCCCAGTTTACCGTGTCTGTCCGGCAGCCACTGGATCCAAATCGCCACCAGGTGGTGATCAGCTGACAACTCTGCCCCTCTCTTCACCCGAACATCCAGTACATAGGGCTGCAGGTTTGACAAAAACAACTGCAAAATTGACCTTTAGCCAAACTTCATTAAGCCAATCCAAACTGAAATTTTTATCTCAGACACTTTGTTCCCAGCAGCTTATTGCATGGACAACACAAATTTCCCCATTTCTTTGATTGCAGGCATAAACCGAAGGGTGATGCTTGTTCTGTCAGATCTTTGCAGGATTTTTCTTTTCCAATTTTTAAGGACATCTCTTTCAAATCCTGTTATTTGAAACTTTATAAAAGAAAAATAAAACTTTAAAACTTAATTATACTTCACTTGTTCTTTTTATCAGTTTTGTTCAAGGACTCGTAAGACTTTCCCCATTTTTGGCTAGTAAACCAGGACAAAAAACAAGTTGCCAAAGTTCAAAGAAAAACAGTGAAAGACCTTCAGAAAGTCTGAAGGATTATTGATTAAGGCTGCCTTTAAAGATCACAAGAAAGTCCAGCTCTTTAGAAGAAAAGAGCATAGAAATGAGGAATGACTCAAGACTTTTGCACAGTGCTGTATATATAGGCAAAAATTCACCTTTAAAAAAAAAAAGGTCAGGTCAATTTTGCAAATGTATTCATGCATAGATTTTGATTTCTTGAGATAAATGTAACACAAAAGACATACAGTATGGAGGTTTTTGTGAGAGATAAAGAAAGAAGGTGTGTGTGTGTGTGTGTGTGTGTGTGTGTGTGTACCTGGGTTTTGTTCCCTTTTAGGATTTTTTTTCTGATATACACACCTTCCTTGTCAGGACCACCAGTCCTTTTGGGGACCAAAGCCCAGTCCTAATAAAATGGAGTGCTATTTTTTGGTTAGGTTTTGGTGTGTGTGTGTGTGTGTGTGTGTGTGTGTGTGACTGTGTGTGTTCATGTGCTTGTGTGCCTAAAAACGTGTGTAATTCTTTGTCAGGCTCTCAAGAGCTGACATATTGCAGCTATTGATCTTCAGTCCTAAAATCAACACAGAAGCCTGGAAACTGATGACAGGCAGGGCAGACGAGTCAGGCTGTCCTGATAACACACACACACACACGTTCACGCTCAACATGTATATATAAACATATAAAGTTATATATTATGGTAAACAATCAATGTGCAAAATTGAATCAGTAACACTTAAAATAATAATGTCATTGTGTAATCCTACAGAAGCTTTGACACAGTATGTACTAACTCCACTTACCACAGAACCCCACTTCAAAATGTCTGAACTAATGCTTAAATATGTTTATTAAACAATATGAAAATAGAGTGGCTTGCTTATGCAAACATACGCTTGTTGTTAAAATGATTGTAAAACCAGATAGCATGAACAGTAACTCGTGTATCAGCTCCTTAAAAAGCATCTCTGTAAGTTTTTCACTGCATTATTTGCTGTCTCTAATGGCTTTAAATGTCTAATTATCTATAAATAAAAACAGTCTCTGACAAATGACTGCTGTAGAGTTTCTCTTAGAAGACATGTTAGATTTTAAAATAAAAATAAACAATACATTTTGCCTCCATTATTTGAATATTTGTTTAAAGTAGAACCATTATAAAAACAACAATAAAAGTCTAGCGTTCCAAGAAGAAATGCATATCACCCACCATCTTTCATGCCAGACTTTTAGACTGAATCTTAAGTTGAAAATTGACAGAAGTATATCTATTTCAGACAAACCTTGAAAGTAAGATTATACTCACTCTCATGCAATATTACAATATCTTGCATTATCTGTCAGGGCTCAGAGTATGTTTTGTTAAGGACTTTCAGCTGAAACCACACCAAAGTTTAGCTTAGTATCTGTAAAATTCACTGAGATGTAGCCGCTTTTGTGTTTGCTAAGGTCGATTAGCTGTGTCAGCCATCTTGAAATGGTTTGACTCCAACAGTCAATCAGTTGTAGACGTACAGCCAATGTCAAAATTTGTGAAAAGCTTACATGATGACCGGTCTGAGCATAAGTTGCAAAGAATGATGTGTGTGTCAAGTGTTGTGAGCTTTAGGAATAAAATTCAGAACATGATGTTTCAGGGAGCGTGTCTGATCATGTCACAGTTTGTCTCAGCAGGACTGATGACGCTCCAGAGTGTCCCCCCGCTTTAGAAGTCAAAACAGCATGTGATTTGATTTCACGCTCTTTTATCCTTTAACCACCCTGATAACAGGGACGGGAAAAAGGCAATGATGTGTGTGTGTGTAGCGTGTGTGTAACGACTCTTCACCATCACTTAGCAGAGGATCCATTAGGCTCGGGGCCCCTTTCCCGGTTGCCCAGTGATAAAGTAAACAAAGTGTGTTTGAGCAATTCGGCAAGCAAATATTTGATTTAGGAAGCTGCTCATCCGACACGAGACACACGTCTGCAGCCGCGTGCTGAGGTATATAAACGCTGACAGTCCCTCTGGACTACTGTTCCACACAAGCACACAAAAACCTGGATCCATTCGTGACCCAGACCAGGTGGCTGAAACCAGGTAAGAAAACCTTTTCACTTATTACCAAGATGTTTTTTTTTTTCCTGTCAACAATCCCATGTCCTGTTAGATTCTTACGTTTTCCTCTTATGATCTCTTTAGAGTTTATAACCAACATGGCCACAGGCGTCCTCAGGAACTTCCTCCTCCAGGGCCCGAATCCGGCCTACGTCCCCATGCTCTTCCAGCACTCTTCCTCCGGAGAAGATGAGGAGGGGAAGCTAGAAGGCAGAGAAGATGAAGGGGAGAGAGAGGAGGAGGATGAAGAGGAGGATGAGGAATGTGAGGTTCAGGAGGATGAGGCAGACGGTTTCAGTGAGTTCCTTTCTACCCACAGTGCTCTGGATGTGACCAGTCAGCTGCTGAGGTTTGCTGACCTCATCAGCCGGGACATCCAGCGGTATTTTGGTCGCTGTTCTGACGACAGAGAGAGCTGCGACATCTACAGCAACTCGGTCTCCACGACGACCAGCGGCCGCCGCCGTTACTACGACGATCTGCTAAGACTCGCAAGAGCAGACAGTCCAGAGGAGCGAGGGAACGGCGCTGTGAGTCACGCTGATGAGCCAGGAGTCACGGTTGCTAAGGGCAACAGTGGCCTGGGGCCCCTGGCTGAACTGTTCAACCACAGGGGCCCGAGCCAGGGCCAAGGCCAGCCGATGGTCAAAAGGCACCTCCCGCTCAGTTTCTGGACTGAGCCGGTCCCGCACTGCTACACACCTGACCTCGCACACAGCAACACACTCGCCCAGGAACACAGACACACACACCACAACCCCCTCGACTGCATGGAGCCAGACTTCAGTGACCTGCTGGCGTACTGGGACCCACACCTGGAGTTCACACACACGCTGACGGAGGACACACACGCAGTGCTGAACACGAACTGAGAGACTCCAGTCATGTTCTGAAACACAAAGTGATCAATAAACAGGAAAACAACACAAACAAACTGGTGTGTTTTCTGAAAAATACACTGTTTGGCAACATGACTGTCAACTTTCTGTCTTGTAAGAATATTAGAGTCTGGTAATTATTGTTATAAACCTTTTTTTAAACTACATTCATTTGACTTAAGGTTTTTCTCAAAGCACAGTATTAAACCCTAAAATGAATAATTTCATAATATTTAAGTCTCATTTGGTTTTCCCTGATCTCCAACTATATTAAATTGCCCAATCTTGGTGCCGTATTTATAGTCTTGATGATTCGACTGAGCTAGAGTCATCGGTGCAAAGATGTTTTGAGCTGAAAGTGTTCAGTTTAAAACAATTTCATTTGTGTGTGTGTGTGTGGAGGGGTGTCTTTGTAACTGTGTGTACCTTTTAAAATTCTTTCAAAAGCTAAATATGTTTTCAATTTCTTAACCAACATCTATAAAAAACAATAAAATATTGAATTTTATGTTTTACTTTAATGAGCAGCACAGAGGCATTGAATTTGAAAAGAATTTGAGTTTTCTGTCGGCCTCGACGTCAAGGAAGTTTCCTCCTGTTAAAAGGGGGTAATTTCCTTCCAATGTCACCTGCCGACCCATATTTGTTCAGGATGGTAGAATGCAAAAAATGAAGATTTATTGCACTTTACTGTTTTTTCTGGGTTTTTTTTTTAGACAGACAACAATTTACAGTTTGTCATTTTGCAATACTGAATTTGATTGTACTGTGTTGTAACTGAAGTGAAACTGTTCTGAACTAATTAGATTTTTTGTGTAGTGCCCTGAGGTGGCTTTTGTTGTGAACTGACGTTGTGTAAAAAAACTGAACTGAATAAATATGGGGTTTAGATTATCAATCTAGGATTATTTGGGGGAATTTAGTTAAAAACTTCAGCTCATTTAGGAGATGCAAAACTATTTGCATGCAGCTAAATTTCCATTACTAAGATCTAAATCATCTTTATCTTTCACCACAATGAAAGGCTGGCAACTACATTTACAGACACTGAGCTAACATTGAGTGTGGTAGAAACTGGGAGTCATCCCCGGTAAATCCCCTATGTCCGGGATAGGCAATCCTGGTCCTGGAGGGCCACTATCCTGCATGTTTTACTTGTTCCTCTGTTCCAACACACCTGATTTGAATCAATGGGTGATTAACAGGCTTCTACAGAACATGAAGAGGTCATTTAACCACTGAATCAGGTGTGTTGGAGCACAGAAACAAGTAACACATGCAGGATAGTGGCTCTTCAGGACCAGGGTTGCCCACCCCTGCTCTATGTGATAACAAATTGCACGAGATCTTTGTTGAAAACTTTGGCGTGTGAGGCAGTGGGTGATATGCATTCCTTCAAGGAAGGCTACTTTACCTAGATGTGAGTTTAGTTTTTAAATGGTTGTTCTCTGTTGAACGGCAGCATTTTTGATGCACTTTTCCTAATGAGAGGCTCATCTGCTAAAAAGATTGAGTTTACAGTCGTTTGAATGAACCACCTATGAGCTGCTTCTCCTCCTGTTTCTATCATTGGGCTCGTTTTTATGGAAATGAGGGTTTGATAAGAGCCAGAAAGAAAAAAAATGATATGTTAAAGTGTTTACACATGTTCCTATCTGTTTGAGAAATGGATCACTTTCAAACCTGAAAACTGAACAAACAAGGACACCTACTTGTGAGTCGTTCTGAGGCGACCGCAGTATATTTGTACATTTACATGGCATCAAACGATTGGCTTATTGCTGACCAAATAATGTCCTCTGCAAGCGTCACGTCTGATTGGACGAGGGAGAAAGCCAGTAACATTTTGACACACACTCCCCATCGTACATAAATAATCGTACAGACTTTCAGTGACTCACAGAACTGAAGGATTTTGTTTCCCTCACACCTGAGCAGAGGTGGCAGAGCAGCTCACACAGAAACACAGACATGAGGATCTTCAGGCTCTTTTTGTCCATAAGTCTGCTGGGCCTGCTGCTGTGGGCCTCCTGCATCCAGGCTGATGAGGCCGAGGACAACACAGACAAACAGGAGACACAGGAGGACACATCCAAGGAGACAACAGAGGGGGACACGGATGAAACCGAAGAGGAGCCAAAGAAGGAGAAAACCACGGAGATAGAGGAAGAGAAAGATGTCATGGTTCTCCACATCAACAACTTCAACAGAGCTCTCAGCGAGAACAAGTATCTCCTGGTTGAATTCTGTAAGTGTTATTAGGATATCAGCTGTTGTTGGTTCCTTTTAACCCTTTCTCTGATCTTTAAACAACATATGCTGCTGTTCAGTACAAATAACACATCAATGAAAAGGTGTGTGTGTCAAAATGTCCCAAGCAGGTGATCATCAGTAGTTTAATCACAGTGACCCAGACAAAACCGCTTGTTAAGAACATATGCTCATTAGAGAAAAGAGGTGTAATCTCATGTCCTGTTTTTTCTGCAGATAACTCCAGAAAAACAAGGATTATGATATCAGTCTTTAAGTTCTTTGTTTAAATATAAAGTAAAACAACTCACAACAAAGTCTTTTCTCAAAGGTAATGCAGACATAAATAAGAAATGTGCTTAAACATTTATTTCAACATCTTATATATTCATACTTTGGGGGGGGGAGAGTAATTTATCTGAAGAGGATTAGGATGTGTTGCTGCCAAAAGCTTCAGTAATATCAGACCTTGACTTTCTGAGTTATGACTCATTTATCTTTTAGAAGAATTTTCTATCAAAACCTTTGTGGAGTGTTCACACGTGGCCCGTCCGTTCCAGATGTTGTCCTGGTTCAACTCTCTCACAGATGCACTCGGAGCAAAAAGAGATGAAGGCCGAGCTCAACCGTCACCCCTGCTATCAGCAGCTGATTTCCATGTGCAAAGAGTCACTGATAGTGACCAATCACAGGCCCGCTGTAGGTTGAAACTGCGCCTACGTGCTGCAGAAAGACCAAGGATTTGTGTTTGTTGTGCAGATGCTCCCTGGTGTGGCCACTGTAAACAGCTGGAGCCTCTTTACGCCGCGGCTGCAGAGAAGCTGAAGAAAGACGAGCAGGCGATGCGTTTGGCCAAAGTGGACGCCACAGAGGAGAAGGAGCTGTCCGAGGAGTTCGAAGTTGCCAGCTTCCCCACACTGAAACTGTTCATCGATGGAGACCGCGAGAAGCCTGTCGACTACACAGGTAAACACACACACACACACATTTACTATCACTTACTGTAATCTGAGCTGTTAGTGGGTTATAACCTGTTTGCCTTTTGTAATTGTTCTTTGACATCTGATTATAGAAGCTCCTGAACATTGTGGTAATAAAGAGGCTTTTTGCTTTGACAAATACCGTAGGATGTGCATGTACTCACTGAAAGATTTCATTAAAAAGTGACAATATTATCTGTATTTAGAGACAAAGTTGATTGAAACTGATGAAATTACTGTGAAATTAAACTCTAAACCAGATAAAAGGCCAAGCATTCCTTGACTAAAAAGTGTTTCATACTAAGATTATCTAATGTTGGGAAATGACAAAGTTGTAGACATTTTGGTCAAACCTTTTTATTAATATTGCAAGCAATCCCATGCAATTTTCCAAAATGTCATGCTCCAGTATTTGTGAATGACTCTCAGCTACTACCACATCAATGTTTAGCTCAGTATCTTTGAAACTGACTTAGAGTCATTCTTATGTTGAATAATGTCAAATAGTTGTGGCAGCCATCTTGAGTTGGGTTGATTTCAGTTGTAGATCAGCTTTAGATGTAGATCCAAGGATCACTTTCTGAAAATTTCATCAAAATATGCCCAATGGTTCAGGAGATATTTTGATAATAAGGGCAAAAAACATTCACTTTCCACTAAATACACTAAATTAAACATCAATTAATAGACTCTGAGTGACAGAAATGGTTAAAAATAAATGTGTTTTTTGTCAAGTTTCTCATTTTTGATGCAGCCTGGGACACTACCAGCAGGAATATGATAATATTTCTGATGAAATAAATGTGTAAAATGTAACTGATGTGTTTCATGATCCAATATAAATTTTTAGAAACTAGAGTTGTTCTATTTGTTTTAAGGAAGTAGCAATCCACTTTGTTCTTGGCTATACTCAGACAAGCCATTAGCTCATCAGTCTGGTCTGAATTAAACTCTGTTTTTCTAAACTTTGGTCTTCACAAGATCTGCAGTATCACTTTAAGTGATGCAGTCCATCACCAACTAACACCTTCATTTGTTCACCCTGAAGTAATATATTTAGTTTTGCTGCCATTAGCAGGAAGTATCTGAGCTGTCTGCTATCTGCAGGTAAGAGATCAGTAGAGGGAATAATCCAATGGATGAAGCGTCGCAGTGGCCCCGGAGCTGCACATCTGGACTCCCTCGACTCTGCAGAGCAGTTCATCAGAGCCCATAACGTCTCTGTAGTTGGATTCTTTGACGTAGGTTTTTTCCTTCTGTTCATATATTTAGCTACAAGGACTCAAAGAACACAAATATCCACCAAGAGCATAATGTGAATAAAAAATAAGCAATCCCAGTCATGATCTGGATCACTACTAAAATATGATCAATTGCGTTTTTTTTTGTTTTTGTTTTTTTGTGAGAACCCCAACATTTCCTTAAAATTTTATCCAGATCTGTTCATTAGTTTTTACACGATCTTTGCTAACAGACAGACAAACAAACAAAGATGACCGATAACATAACTTCCTTGGCGGAGGTAACAAAGGGGTCACGTGCTGGAGCACAGGCAAAGTTTTAACAAAGAAGTCACCTGTGACCTTGACCTTTGACCCCATGAACCTTGAAATCAACAGGCATCATCTTTCCTGCATTACACTGTTGTATAGTTAGAGCACAGGTTCATCTGTGACCTTGACCTTTGACTGGATCATCACCAGAATGTAACCAGTTGTTCCTTGTACCATGTCTGACGCTTCCTGAAAACATCATGAAAACCTGTTCATAACTTTCTGAGTAATCTCTACCAAAAACATGACCTCCTTGGTGGAGGTAACGATGCTGTTATAAGATGGGATATCGGTGCTTTTTAATAGCTTTCTTCTGTTATTCTTGTTTCTTTTCTTAGAGTTTGGAAAGTGAGGAAGCCAAGCTGCTGAAGGAAATCGCTTTTGATTTGACTGACACAGAGTTTGCAATGACAGCAGCTCCTGAGGTGTTTCAGAAGTACGAGGTGAAAACCAGCTCAGTGGTGCTCTTCAAAAAGGTACGAGAGTCAGATTAGAATCAGAAAAAGATGCAAAACGGCTTCATTGTGTTCACTTTGCTGCCATCTAATGCCCATATATATATTATCTTCTGTCTGAAGTCCAGATGTCTGCAGTGAAATTTAGATTTTTCCCAATTTTTTTTAAAGTAATTGATGCATTCATTTCCACAAAACAAATAAGACACTTATTGATTAGTTGATAAAATATCAGAAAATAAAAAATGTGCATCACAAAGTTATTTAAAGTGTTGCTAAAACCAAGTTATTTTCAAATTTTTATATTCTATTCACAGAATTTCTTCAACATCAAGCCAATCAAACTGTTTGTTATAAACAAAGATGGACACATTCATCACAAATTACTCAAATTATTCCCTTTTGTACCAGTGGATTATAACTAATTAGTCACTTGTGTTTGAATCAACTTTACATTTGCCATAAACCATCAGCACAAAGACACAGAACTTAAACAGACTTTATAAGACAACCGAAAGACATGAAACAAAAACAAAGAGTGAGAAAACAATCAGTAAAAAGCAAAGTTGTAGCAGAAATGAAAAGTTTCAAAATAACAATGAAAAAATTCACATCCATGTCCAGAGTCAGATTACAGCTTCAGGTATTTCCTCATAGCTGTTTTTATGTATATTGTTCATAAATGTTGATATTATTTTAAAGAAAATGTTTTATAAATAATAATGTTATAATAATAAATGGCCAAAAATGCTGAAGATATTTTCATCTAGGGACTAAAAATGAGTGATGTTTTAGAGTGACAGGATGTTGATTTCCTGTTGTCTGATTAATCTGATTATTTTAACCATAATTTGTCAACTAGAATAGATTAGTGAGGTATGTGTGTGTTTGCCAGTTTGACGACGGCAGAGCGGACTACGTGTGGTCAGAAGAAGAGAAGCTTGACAAACACAACCTGACCACCTTCATCAAGGAGAACAGCCTGGAGCTGGTCATCCCGTTCAGCGAGGAGGTGAAGCACACAAGCTCACATGTGTGATTAGAAAATACAGATAACATCTCAGGCTTTACTGAATTTATTCTGGGTGCGTTTTCAGACAGCAAACAAAATCTTCACCTCTCGGATCCTCCTGCACAGCCTGCTGTTCATCAACTCCACGGTGAAGAGTCACGTGGACCTGGTGGAAAATTTCAGGAATGTCGCCACAGAGTTCAAAGGAAAGGTAATGACCTGGTGTGTGTGTGTGTGTGTGTAAGTGTTGTAACATGTTCAAAAAACATAAATCATTTTGCAAAGTCATGTTAAACAAAATATTTTAGAAAAGAAAACAATTATTCTGTATGTTACCCCTTAATGACCCTGTACGTTACCCTTATTGACCCTGTACGTTACCCTTATTGACCCTGTACGTTACCCTTAATGACCCTGTATGTTACCCTTTAATGACCCTGTATGTTACCCTTTAATGACCCTGTACATTACCCCTTAATGACCCTGTACATTACCCCTTAATGACCCTGTACATTACCCCTTAATGACCCTGTACATTACCCCTTAATGACCCTGTACGTTACCCTTAATGACCCTGTACATTACCCTTTAATGACCCTGTACATTACCCTTAATGACCCTGTATGTTACCCCTTAATGACCCTGTATGTTACCCCTTAATGACCCTGTACGTTACCCTTAATGACCCTGTATGTTACTCCTAATGACCCTGTACGTTACCCCTTAATTACCCCTTAATTTTTTTAAATTGCGGTTTCGTGGAATAGTCATGTACAAATAATATTTTACCTGTTGTAGATAACTCTTTAGACAACCACAGATTGGGGAAATCATTTAATTCTGACAGGATTGGCAAGTTAAGGATTTGTCGGAGCAAAAGTAAAACCAAACTTGTTTGTGGCAGTTCTAAAACACCAAAGAATATTGTGCACGCAATGGGTATTTTTTCAACTTTTACATTACTGACAATTTTACATTTTGTGGTCTTCTTGGCAGAAATGTTACATTATTCCAATCAGAAGAGCCCCAGTTAGTGCTGAAAGTGCTATAGCTAGATGCTGCTACGACACATAGATGACAAAAACTGACAGTAAAATTTGTGAAATAGCATTCATATGAGTAATTCAGATTTGTTGCATATTCAAGTTGTTTTAAGATGGCATGCATTCACTTTGATCTTGGAATAGCTGTTAGCTCATCAATCTGGTGAAAATTAAACTCTGTTTAACCAAACTGTGTGGAGGAAAGCGCTATCTCAGGCAGGTAAGATATTATTTGTTCATAACATCTCCACAAAACTCCAGAAAATCTAAACTTTCCCTTTAATATGAATGTTCTCTGACGTGACACTAACTGAATTATTTTCTGTGTTCGACAGATGCTGTTCATCAAGATTGATGTGACAGCAGCCGTGTCTCATGTCCTGAAGTATTTTGGTGTGTCAGAAAGTGACGCGCCCACCGTCCGCCTCATCAGTATGGAAACACAGAAGAAGTTCAGCATTGCCTCTGCGGATCTGACTGAAAATTCACTTCGGCAGCTGTGCCAAGAGGTTTTAGATAACACCGCCAAGGTATTGCCCCCACATTTCACGCCTTTCTAAAGTCACACAGCAGCGTTTAACCAACAACTTGTCCTGCTTTTCGCTGCAGCCTTATTATCGGTCTGAAGAGATCCCCGAGGACTGGAACAAAGGACCAGTAAAGATCCTGGTGGGCAAGAACTTTGAGTCTGTAGCTCTGGACTCGACCAAAAACGTCTTTGTTGAGTTTTGTAAGTAAGCCTGCAGTTCAGTTCTGTTGTACATCTCTCATGTAATTTACATTTAATACAATTCCCTAAAATTTATTTAAACAAGTCACAGTGAATAGACAACAAATTTCAAGAATACAAAAATGGTTTAAGTTTACTGATCAGTAAACCAGATTTCTGTTGAGAAGACTAAAACTTTGACACAAGTTATATGAAAACATTAAAAAGCTTCAAATTTTCTCTAAACTTACTCTGCAACTAAAAACTGTCAGAGCAAAATTAACAACTTTCAACAAATTGGATAAAAAGACACTTTAGAAAATTAAATTTCAATTTCACCATCATCAATCCAAGGTGAGATTTGACAAACTAATCAAATATTTTTGCAGTTTACTTTTTTATAATCCTAACAAGAAGATAAGAAATGCTCAATCCTGAACTTCTTGCTCCAGCAGCAGTTCATATTATGCACAAAAACAACTTTAAATTGTGTAAATTTTGAAAATAAAAGTCTGCCAAGAAGGAAATATGCAGGTTATGTAGTGTTTTGAAGTGTAGTACCACAGATGACCACAAGGTGCTGACTCTACAACATACCTGCCTCTAATAGACTCCTATTTAAAATCATGACACCTAAAAATAACTAATTTCTTCCAATAATAATTATTGTCAAAATCACATTTTTATATACTCATCACAGGACAACTTAGATCTCAGCATTCTCTACCAGTATTTGTCTGGGGACTCTACTCTCTTATTCCAGTCAAAAACCAGACTTTAATATCTGGTTAAAAGTTATACATGGTTGTATTTTTGTGTGAACTGACAGTTTGTGTCCCGTCTGTAACAGCTGCTGCACCAACACAACCCTGACCAGGACAAAATGGGAATGAAAAAGATAAAATTATTCATTCAAATACTCTCGCTGTCCTGTCTTGTCCAAATATGGTCACAGCTGGATCCCTAAACACCAAACTTTAAAAGGACAAACAGTGACAACACCTCCATACATCATGGAACTCGTCTTTTACCATGAAAGTGAACTATTGTTGTTCAATTTGTGGTGAACTGTGAAAATAGGAGCAGGAAATGGATGGTAGGGCTTTTCCCACATCCTCACACACTTCCCCTTTCAGTTCAGCAGTCACATATCTGTTTGATGACATGGGTTGGGATCTACTCCACATGAAAAGTAGGGAAATATCTTGATCCCAATAAGGAGTATTCCTGCAGTTGAGCTGATAGGAGTTTACTCTTTAAATTTTCAGCAAGGCTTCAGCAGACACAAAAACACAGAGTGACTGATATTATTGGATGACTTCATTTCTTCTCCTCAACTTAAGAAAGTCTGAGAAACTCTTCCTGTCTGAACACGCTGGGCTGTGCCCGACGTGTTCAGAAAAATATGTTCCTGGTCTTTTTCAAGCTTTTTCACTTCTAGTTTTAAAGACAATATTCTGAGCTCAAATACAGTAGAAACAAAAGAGAGTTTGGTTGTGCACACTCTGCACTCTGGGGGGATTTAAGAGAAACGAAAAGTAAGTCCCATTGCAATGAGAAACATACTGGATGAAAAAAGACAAAAGAAATGTCTAAGTTTTGGTGTTTAAACTGTATAAGAAATGTAAAAGTTGTTTACAAAAACTTGTCACCTTTAATAATAAAAAACAAAGAGAAAGATATATAACTAATATAACAATTATTCAAGTTGAAAGAACCTGACATGTTTTACAGAGATGTTTGCAATAATCCCAGTACAAAAACTGACCAGTTTTTATGTCTGCGGACGTCTCTGTTTGTGTGTTTTTGTGCGCAGATGCTCCGTGGTGCGGACACTGTAAGGAGATGGCTCCCATCTGGGACCAGCTCGGGGAGAAATATGCCGAGCACGATGACATCATCATAGCCAAGATGGACGCCACAGCCAACGAAGTGGAGTCTGTTGCAATTACTGGATTTCCAACAATTCAGTACTTCCCAGCTGGTGACAAAAAGGTATGCACGCACACACACACACACACACACACACACACACACACACACACACACACACACACACACCCTCCACACAGTTGAACTGCTTTTTTTAACATTCTGTGGTTTTCTCTCAGGTGATCAGCTACACAGGAAAAAGAGATCTGGAGACGTTTTCTAAGTTCCTGGATAACGGAGGAGTTCTGCCAAAGGAGGAAAGTGATGAGAATGAGGATGAAGATGATGATAATGATGATGATGATGATGATGAGGAAGAAGGTCCTGCTGTTGAAGACAAAGACAAAACTGATGATCAGAGCAAGGTTTGTTTTTCTTCCTGAGGTTTTTACCCAGTTTTTACACATTTAACTCTAACTTTTCATCTGTTTTTCAGGAGGTGGACGAGTCTTCAGAGGTACCTTCTAACACAACATCTAAAGACGAGCTGTAACAAAATGGTTCCGCCAATTAAAATCAAGCTAACATCGTCCAGTTTTCTTAATAAAAGTTACACAGGTTTTAAGCTGCTGTGTAGTTGTGATTATTATGAATGCAATTTAAACTCTGTGACTTTATGTTCTTATTAGTCTGTTGGTGCGCTTTTATAGTTTGCCTCTACAAATGCCTCTTAAAACTGTTTGACATACTTATAAGTCAGTTAAAAATGAGTTGAAATTGGAAAAGCTTAACCTTAGAAAAAACTATAAATGCATGGCATTAGTATGTGACTGAAACATGTGCCTCAACAGAACTATAAATAAATAAATTAGAGGTGGTGAGACAAAATGATGGAGAAAAAAATATAGAGAGGAAATGAAAAGAAAAGTGGACAGGATAAAGTAATTTCTTCTATTTCTATTTATTCAAACAAAGTGCAGAGTTAAATTAATGGGCTAATAAATAGTCGAGCTTTGCTGCATTTGTTGAAAGAAATGTGTTTTTGGAATAACTTGGTGCTAGGTGGAAGTGGACATGGTGGAAAATGTTTAAATCTAATTAATCTAAAGCAGGCAAAAATGAGAGAAACTGCATTTTCTGAAAAAATGCAGCATGAATGCTGAATGACTGCTGAAATTTGCTGAAGAATCTGAGCTAATAAAAGCTAAAAGGGACAGAACACTAGCTAAAACCAAAAAAAACTAAACTAAATTGTAGCGAAAAGGGAAAAAAAATGCAAAATGCTACCTAAAAGTAACAAAATAGTAGCTAAAAGCATCAAAAGGCTAGCTAAAGGAAGCAGAACCATAAACAACAAATAGATAGAAAATAGTTAAAAGTAAACAAAAACAGAGCAAGTACGCTGAAGCAGATTTCAAGGAGAACAATATTTCTGAAGGAACTGGAAAGATCTCAGTGTTTCTGATGGAAAATAATTGTGAATAAAGTAAAAAAAAAAAAAGTATAATATTTAGAAAAAACAAACAAATCTCAAAGCACCCACTCCCTGGATGAGCTGAACGTTTTGATGTATGAACGGCTAAAATAGCACAAAGTATGCAGAAGTAGTAAGATTGCAAATAATGTAGGAAAACATTGAACTCTGAAACAACATTCACACAGTAAATATATCAACTCTACAGGCTCCAACTGAATACCACTCTGAAAATATTGTTTTCTGTCATAATAGTTTAAACGGAAGAGTTTAAGCATCTCAATGTCTTGTTCATGAGTGATGGTAGGATGAAGCCAGAGAGAGACAAACAGCTTCGTCTGCACCAATGAGGACATGGCTCTGGTCTGATGACCAAGAAACTAATCAAAAGGCAAAGCTCTTGTTTTACAGGTCCGTCTACATATTAACCCTCACCTATGATCATGAGATATTGGTCATGACTAAAAGAACAAGATCCCAGATACAAGGGGCTGAAATCAGATTCCTCCATAGGGTGACCAGGTTCAGCTTTAGAGATAAAGTGAGGAGCTCTGTCATCTGAGGGAGCTCGGAGTGGAGCCACTGCTCCTTCACACTAAAAGAAGTCAGCTGAGGTGGTTTGTTCGGGGCATCTGATGAGGATGGCTGCTTCCCCTTTGAGATGTTTCAGGCTTGTCCTTCCAGGAGAAGACTCTGAGAAAGAACTTGATTCAGTAATCTATCTGGTAACATCTTGGTATCCTCCAGGAGCTGAGGAGTGTAGCTGGGGAGAGGGGAGGTCTGGGTTTCTCTCCTGTACCTGACCTAAAATAAGTGGAAGAAAATCAGTGGATGGATGGATGGATGTGAAGTTCTTAGGCAATAGATCAGACTGCAGTTTTGCTTGTATGCAGCTACCATGATGTTGACATGCATGTCACAACTCGGAAAAACATCTTGGCAATTAAAGCAGGTGTGACCAGTTTTTTTTTCCCTCTCTGAGTTGCAGTACGTTGTGTCAGAGGTGAGTTCCATCCACTTCCTGGTTTTCATTTGTTTGCTTTCTCATATAAGGCACGTCTGTTTAGCTTATAGTACATGCACTTCAACTGGTGTTTGGCTTGTTGTAAGCTGTCTGCTCTATGCTAGAGTTGCTCAAATGAGATCATTTACCCATTTTTCTAACAAAAATGGCACTTAAGGATAAATAAGTAGCCTTTTCAGTGGTTATTGCTGAGATATATATGCATATATATGCATATGTGTGTGTGTGTGTGTGTGTGTGTGTGTGTGTGTGTGTGTGTGTGTGTGTGTGTGTGTGTGTGTGTGCGTGCGTATAAAGAAAAAGGAAGTAGTCAGAAGACTACTATACATAATGAAACAACTAGGATCCTAAATAAAAGGCAGTCCAGGCAGCAAAGATCCAATGTGGAAGAGAGAAAACAAGAAGAACCATCATGGAAAGATAAGCCCCTGCATGATGTGTACCAGAGTGTTCCTATCAGTGGCTAGAAAGGGCTGCACTGAAAGACAGCACAGAGGCACTAATAATGGCAGCACAACAAGCTGGGGTCTACCAGACCAAACAGGACCCAAAATGCAGGCTGTGCAAAAGACACCCCTGAGACAGTTCAGCACATAATATTGAAATGTAAGATGTAAAGGTGGTGGAGAATGGCAGAGCTAAGATACTCTGGGATTTTTGACTTTCTTCCTATAGAAGCAACACCTAGACCAGTCATTCTGTGTTTGTCTCCTTCCTGTCCTCTCAAACCCCAGCAGGTCGAGGCAGATGTCCGCTTGTCCTGAGCCTGGTTCTGGTTCTGGCTCCGCTGGAGGTTTCTTCCTGTTAAAAGGGAGTCATTCCTTTCCACTGTCGCCAACAAGCTGCTCAGGATGGGAGACTGCAACAAAGTAAAGATTCAACAGAACCTGCTTGCTTCCTTAGCTAGATAACTTTTACTAATTGGCATTTTAGAATGTATGTAAATGTTTTTGTACAGAGCCCTGAAATGACTTTTGTTGTGATTTGTGATCTTTATAGAAATAAACTGAATTAAACTGATTTCCAGATCCAGACTGACAAACAGGTGATGGCTAACCAAGCGGACATTGTGGTGATAGATAAGATACAGAAGAAAGCAGTGGTGATAGATGTAGCAGTCCCAAGCAACTGTAACATCAGGAAGAAGGAGCAGGAGAAGCTGGAGAAAAACCAAGGGCTGAAAGAGGAAATAGAGTAGCTGTGGAGAGTCGAGGCCTCAGTGGTACCAGGGGTCATTAGAGCACTCGGTGCTGTGACCCCCAAACTGGAAGAGAGGCTTCAACAGATCCCAGGAACAACCTCAGAGATCTCTGTCCAGGAAAAGCGCAGTCCTAGGAACAGCTGAGATACTGAAGAGAACCCTCAAGCTCTCAGGCCTCTGGTAGAGGACCTGAGCTTGAAGTGGAACCGCCCATGTGGAACAAATAGGGCAAGATGGGAGGTTTTTTTTTTTCCTTTCTTAGTTTTTGTTTTTTTGTCTGTGATTGTTTTAATATATGCTAAAGTCCTGAGGGAAGCAGGTGAAGGTGACGTCTCCACCCAGAGGAAACTGGGAAGGTGAGTTTAATTGTGTAACAAAGGAAATGTTTCTCATTTCTGACAGAAACAGGTTCAGCAAGCTGTGATGTCACAAACTTTATCAGCATGGTACGCGTTTCCTCCTACCAGCCGCGGTCACTCCTTTGTTCAAGGTAGGTCCGGTCCTCCTAGAATTCCCACATGATCCTGTTTAATTAATGGGTAAGGATCCTCTGTATGTTTGGAACTGGTGTTGGGAGCGTTTATATACATGTAGGAAACAAGTCGGAGCCTGTTTAGATCAGACGTGAGGGCTTGGATGTGCCTTGTTTACACAAGAACAGAGACCCATGTGAGCTGGAGTTAACTTGGCTGCTTTTAACAGGTACGTTTAATGGCTGATAGACGCGTTTTAGGCGGCATACGTCTTTAGGACTCACTGTTCACTGTTACAGCTGTCAATTTAATCCCAGAAACTAGCAGATGATTGATAAAACTATTCTGAATCAGTATTGTTCTTTAATCTGTTGTATTTGAATGGAAAAAGTCAGGGTTTTGAAACTCTTCCTACTCTAAATATGGGCTAAATTGAAACCAGGACCACATTTCTGAAGTAAAGTTTCTATTTTTATTTACAATAAAACCCAGGTTAATGTGTGAAACCCAGAATGTAAATCTGGTGCACTAAAGAAACCCGTTACAACACAGATTTGCTTATGTCTCTGTGTGTTTTGTTCCTGTCACTTTAAACCAGCGGTGCTCTGGTGAGGGCTTACAGTAACGAGAACTCTCTGAAAACACAACTTCTCACTGTTTATGGCCTGAAGGCGGAGGCGACACTTCCGCAGCTGAATCAGGGCTGCAAATGTTACAAAAATCCCGTTACAAACAGCATCACGCAGCTTGAAGAACGAAAAACAAAAATGGCTAAATAAAGCACCCATAATATTTACAGCTGATTTCCAACTTCCTGTTTCAAATATTCACAGAGCTAAATTAAACAAGAATACTGGCTTTGGTCCTTCCTTGGAAAACAGTAAGATTATATATATTTATGTAATTTTTAAAGTAAATGAACTATTGGGTCAAACTGATCATTTAAAGTTAGTAACATTATTTGTGTGTTTTATATCATGTCTTGTGAATCATGCTGGCTCTCGTTGTTCTTGACGGACTTATTTCATATGAGGTTAGAAGCTGTGATGCAGACTTTTTAATATAAAACATTAAAGTATCGCAACATTACAAAAAGGTACAACTGTTTACAGCGCAACTAAACCCAAACACTGTCAGTCACTGACATGTACCTTTTGCTTCTAAGAAGTCAATATATTTCCAATCTTTTAAAGTTTTCTTGATTGTCAGTTCAGTTTTACTGAAAGTTTTTCAGTGTTTTTCTTTGAACTTTGGCTGCTTTTTTCACCCAGTTTCAGTCCAGTCCCTGGCCATTTTCTCAGGAATGTTCTTTCTTGTTTGTTTAAGCCACGTAAACCTGATCCATGAATCATTCAGGCAGAAAATGGTTCCTAAAGTTAAAGATAAAACAGTATTGGGTTGATGCACAACAGACATCTTAGCAAAGAACTCACTTTAAGTTGGATCTTTAGGCATTTTGTTTCCAGCAGTTTGTCTCAAAGACACCAATTTGCTCCTATTTTTGAGCTAAGCATACATACTTTGCACTAAAATGTGTACCCCTAAATCGTCTTTGTGATAGGATGTCAGTATGCAGAAACACACACAGCCACGTCACAGTGTGTGCTGAGCTACTGAACGGCAAACATGACATCAGCAGGTCTGTTGATGTTTCTGTAAAAATGACAACACAGAGACATTTGAATCTCATTTTCTTAAAAGCTACCGCTTGATAAGCTTCATTACCTAGCAGACACAACATGGGAGAACTATGACACAATGATCAGTGACTTCACAGAGCTCAGTGTCAGAGCAAAGACTGAAGATTTTAACCCACAAAACTGAACCACAGCAAATCAGTGCAACATGATGCCGCTCAGACTAGAGACATGTGATTGACGCAACACATTATAGCTTAGAGTGACCACAGTGGGTCCAAACGGCCCTGAAAACAATCAAAACAAACAATAAACTAAATAGAAACTCAACACACCATGTCCCACAATCTAATCTGATTTAGAAAATCATGACAAAACAGGCATTTTTATTGAGAAGGACTCTGAGAAATGGCTTATTACAACTTTTAGCTTAATAAACCAAATCGAACAAACAAAAATAAGGCAAATGTTCAGAACATTCCTAATGATGGCTGTTTAATTATCAGGACACAACAGACAGCTGAGGGGACTCTTATTTTATATTTTGTCTTACTGGAGACCTCCAGGTAATAACTGCTGCTTGTGCATCAGTTCAGTAGCAAATCCTACAGCTTAGCTCCGGACAGACTGTGTTTAGACTACCAAACGTAATGAGGATTTGAGAATTAAAAGGGTCCGTACCACCTCTGCAGGTAGTCTGAGTGATCTGATTACATTAAATACAGGTGTGAACGGCCTCAGTGTGCACTGAAAACAAATTAATCAAACTACCTCTGAAGGTGCAACTAAATGGCTCGGGCCAGGTCTGAACGGAGTCTTAAAGACATGACTTTCAGATCCTGTTCATCTGCTGTAGATATGTTTTTATATATACTGACCTCTCTTCTTTTATCCGTATCTGGTCACTTTCCTCCTTTTCTAAGCTCGCACTGCACAGTGTGCCTGGTCAGGTACAAGGACTGGACAGATAATGGGGGGGGGAAGCTGCAAAAGTCCAAAGACAACTTTTGAAACACCTTCAGAAAGAACTATTGAACCAGAGCAAGTTTGACTCCTGGGAAGCAAAATACGAAGAACTTAAGGGTGGTTTATGAGTTTTGCACAGTACAGAGTCATACCAGATATGGCCTTCATTTATAGATCCACACTCAACACAAGTTTCCATCTGTTTTCAGTCTAAATTTTAACCAAATCCTATTAGAATATGTTGACAGGATACTACAATGATACTATGAAAAAAGGAGCCACAAACATTTTCACTGATGTTTCTAAATGAATCCGTTTTGAGAAGAAAAACTGCATAACAGTTAAAAGGCATCTTACAGACAGATGTAGACTTGCTTTACCTTTTGTCCTGCTCTTCATCTAGACCTTAGTTTCCATCTTTGACAGCAGCAGCGACTTGTTTGACTGGATGATTTTCTAATGGAACCCCCTTCATACGAGGAGGCCAGTCGCCACCCGACAATAAACAACTCATTCACCCCCGGCCACGGAAACTTCGACTCATCCCCCTCCACACCTCCTCCCACCTACAGAGATGCAGGTAAGATTTCTCTTCACATGTGAACTTTATTAGTTCCTGTGAGAGGTGAACCTGCACCACACTGGGCAGGGTGAAGTGGTAGGAAGGGAAGGGGTGAAGTGGGATTCAGCCTAAACTGACAAAAAAGTTAAAGTACAACCTTTCTGTGTAAAATAAAAACATACACAACAAAAAGATGGTTTCTTGACTTCTCTGTTGTTTAAAGAGGCACAAACTAGTTATAAGTTTCTTGTGTATGAATGGGTGAATGACTAATTGTAGTGTAAAGCGCTTTGGGGTCCTTGGACTAAATAAAGCAATATACAAGTGCAAGACATTTACCATCTTGTCTTCTGTGATAAGAAGTGTAAAGGCTTTCTGATTTACATGGTGGCTGTTGTACTTTTTTTTGTTAATTAAAGGCTTACAATATCTCAAAAGAACTCATATCACTTACCACTGTTAGGTTTTGGGTTTTTGTATTCAGTTTGTTGTCTTCGTGTTTCAGTTTTATTTTATTCAGTTATCTTGTTAGTTGGGTTCTTGTTCTTTCTGTCTTTGTCTCTCGTGTCTGTGTTTGTTTTCATCTACCTCTCCCCAGTTCTGTCATCTGTTTATCTTCCACGCCCATCTCCACCTGCCAGCAATTATGATCATTCACCTGTGCCCACTTACCTCTTTATCCTCTGTGTTTAAAACCCGGTCACCTTCTCCACTACTCCATCAGATTGTTGTTCATTTGTCCTCGTCCTGTGTTTCATCCATGCACCTAGGTTTAGTTTATGTTTTTGTTTCGCTGCCCCGTCAGCATTTGTTTTTGTATTAATAAATTCGTTTCTTCAGAGTTTTCAGTATGAGTCTGCTCTCTGGGTTCGCCTCCGCCACCATCAAACATGACAACCACTTTTCATGCCAGAGTTTTAAACTAAGTTGAGAGACGATGGAGATATAACCTTTTAGGTCAAACCTTGAAACTAACGTTATGAGCAACTCTACGTGACATTGCAAAAACTCCCGCCCTGAGTTTGTGTTGTGGATGACTCTCAGCGACAACCACATCCAATTTTAGCTCAATATTTTTTAAATTAATTGAGTTATAGTCTATTTTGAGTTAAGGTTGATAAGTTGTTGCAGCCTTCTTGAATTGGATTGACTTTAAAAGTTAATCAGTTGTAGAGGTACATCCAGTGATTACTTACTAGGAGTTTCATTAAAGTCCATTCAGTCTGTTCATGAGATATTTTGCTAACAGACACAAACATGGAAACAGGTGATGGGCGATTATCAACAAATGAGGATGGGTAAAGAATAGGAACTCAATTTTTCTGTTATTCAAGCTGAACAGTAAGATATGTGCACCCTTAGCCAGTTTAAAAACAGGATTTTCTAATTGAGATGTATTTTAACGTGTTGTTTTCTCTTTATTATCAGTCCATCCAGATGCTTTTCCTGTCCTGACTCCACCCTCTGCTGTGGTCCCACCATCACAACACTCTGAAGTCACAGTTCATCCACTTACACAAAGTATGAAGTTCCACCTTTTACTTCTCAACCACTATTTAAGGTGTCTCCCAGCCACGCCATCATACTTTCTACTTCATCTCTCCTCTGTTTCTCCTGAATGACAGTTGGGAGAAGAGGAGCCACCAGCAACAGCAGACAAACTCCGTCAGTAGCCGTTGTGTCCCAGCCGCAGCCCGTCCCCATCGTAGTGACAAGTCTGATAGACTCCCCAGGTTTGGTCCGCTGTCCACACTGCCGGCACCTCATCACCACCAAAGTTGCATACAAGCCCGGGTGGGCCGCTTGGTGCACGTGCACCATGCTTGCATTAATGGGGTGAGAACAAAACACACACTCAGGACAGTTTGGTGCTCAGTTTCAGCAGCCTAATCTAAGCATGTTGCATCTGTGTGTTTCAGGTTAATCTGCGGCTTCTGTTTGATACCTTTAATGATGCGTCGGCTGCAAGACGCACATCACTTTTGTCCAAACTGTGGAGAGAAAGTGCACATTTATAAACGATGACAGTGTTCGTTTGCAGGTAGTGGATGCTTTTCTCAGGCCACTCAAGATGCCATCACTCATTTATGTTACAATATTGGTAAAATAATTACTAAGATGTAAAGTGCATGCAGGTTGCTGTGATATGCGTATGTCATATTGTATACACAGCACTTAAAGTGAATGTGGAGAGACTCATGGAGCCATTTTTAAACGAAACTAAAATGTTTGCTTTTGTTTTATTTTTCCTCCAAATCAACCTGTCACTGTTGGTCACAAAAGAAGGTCATACAAAGACATTTTATCTTTACTATGAAGGAACAGGCATCTTTTAAATGTACAGATGTGAGAAAAGATGTCTGACACATATTAAAGGGATAGTTCAGATCTTTTACAGTGGTGCTCTATAGAGACGTTATGAACAATAATATCTTACCTGTTATAGAAAGCTCTTTGTACAAGGGTACGAAGAGCATTTCAAGCAAAGGGACTCTTCATATTCGTTGTTCAATATTGAATTATTCTTTGAATATTCACCCCTGCTGGTACCCCCAGATGTTATAAAAGTAGTATCTCACTGGGCTGCAACTGTTGGAGAACAGGGAGCCTCCAAAACAGTGTCTTGAACCAGTGATTTAAAAAAAAACAACTGGCAACTCAATTTGGATTGTTGTAAGCAATCAAAATAAGACTGCAACTGATAATATACATATTTTCTTGCAATACCGAGTCAAATTTAAGTTGCTGATTGATCTTCTTCAGTCGCAGTCCAGGGATATGCCACCTCAATTCTTCAAACTTGTACCATTTAATGACTCTTCAAATAGCCTCCCCCCTACTTTGAATGAACTCAATTTGCAAAAACAGACTTTAATTCTGACCGGATTGACAATCTAAGTGTCAGAACAAGACCATCTGGTCTAAAAACACCTCTATTCATCTTAAAACAACTCTAATCTCAAAGATTAATTAATGCTTTATGTGAACACTGTTTTATAAACCTTTACATTGCTGTCAATTTTGCCTAACATGACAATTTACATGGAATTCCATATTTATAATTAGCTTGTCATTTTGGTCAGAATTATATTAATTATATGTCTATAAATTGAGGCCCTTCAAAGAGTGATTTACAACAGGTAAGATGTTAATTGTTCATAACTTCCACAGATCTGAACTATCACATTATTATGTTTATTTTTTACATTGCTGACAGTGACACAGTTGGTGATTTAATGTATTACACATTTTAAAGTATTTTTTGTACAAGCATTTCTAATATTTGTAGCCTAAATACAAAACAATATTAGACAAACATTTTGTGTACTTTCTAGCTTTCTGTCTATAGTTAGTAGTTAATTAAAATACAGTGAAGAGAGGAGACACTGAATCTGCTCCCCTGAGCAGACGGGATCAGTCAGGAGTGACACTTCAGGCTGAAATCTGTCATTTACTTGTTGTTTTTGTTTTATAGCTGTTGAATCTGTTCATTGTAATGTCTTTTGATATAAAATGAAGAAAGTTGGTGTGTTTTTTTTAGTTGCATATGTAAGTAATGTTTACTTTTTTAATATTTGAGCACAGATATTTTAGAAAACCTACTAAATCAAAGCTTAAATTCAATGATTGATTAGGGCAAACACTTAGGGGTGAAGTATCTTCCCTGGACTCTGTGTTTGTACAGACAGTCTAACAAAACGTCCATATTTCTTTTCCTTAAATCTCTACTGTTACAGAAAGATAAAACAAAGAAACTCTATTGTATGAAAGTGGGTTTACCTGATCTGATTACAGTGTGTTGCTTTACTTTCCACCTGAGCTGCTCTGATCATCCAGACGGATTGGAAACAGCTGTGTGCCTTTGAAATATTTTTTGTGTACATATGCATGAATAAAATCCTGCAACCAATATCATTGAATTCACTTCTTCGGGAAACCAACACATCCTTTCCAGAAAAGTGCTTCATAATGGAAGAGAGGAAAAAAAACAATTAAAATTTTTTTAGAAAATTACAATCATTGGTTTGTTTTAATAATGTACAGACTTCTCAGTATGGCTATAAAAAGACTCAGCTATTAATTTACCCAGATATTGTTATATTTAGAATATTATTGTATAGTTAAAGTAATAAGCATTGTTTGGGCTGGGTAAAAAAGACCCTTTAGCTTTCTTGCAACTTATAAGTTTTAGTAATGATTGTGCTTTCATTTTGACCTTGTCGACTCTGCGAGGGCGTTTAGATATTAGTGATTCACCTGATACAAAGAGCAGCCAATAGCAAGAATACAGCAGGGCTCAGATATGAAAGTTAATCAGCAACTAACAGGTGAGTCTTGTTGTCAGATAACAAAAGCCTTCACCGCTTTCCAGCTCAACACACACCTCTCTGTCCGTTGTCTTACCACTCCCTTTGTGGCTTCTTCTTAAGTTGTTCCAGCGTTTACTTTGTCCAACGGCAGACCATCCATTATGAAGAAGTCCGTACTGCTGCTGGGTGTGATGGTTTTCTGCTTTTGCGTGTTGGTTGCAGCTGACACACAGTCTGACCGAGTGGAAGAGGTGAAATTCACAGAAAAGGATGGAATTTTACAGCTAAACAAGGGAAATTTCAACAGGGCTCTGAGAAAATACAAGCAGCTGCTGGTGCATTTCTGTAAGTTACACACTGAAACTCACACAGCTGGATTTTATTCAACATGTTTAAATAGATTCAGACTGACAACACGTACGTTCTTTGAGCTGCCTCAGAGTTAAAGTTGAAGGACATTTGCAGACTTTCTCAAACCCTCTCTGTGTGTTTGCCAGTGACTCCTCTGACGGTAGAAAGTCATCGGGTGTCAGAAGCGTTCGAAGGTGCTGCTGCAGAGCTTCAGGGGTCAGAGGTCAAACTGGCCAGAGTTGCTGTGAACGAGGAGAAGGACTTGGCTAAAAAACTCAATGTGACCGGCTTCTCGATCAGACTCTACCTTTCTGGAGATATACACAACCCTGTGCCCTGCCCTGGTACGTATAATAATATCTTTTAGACAATAATGTCTATGATTTACAAACGTTTTTCAGCCACTTGTTTAAAAATGAAAACAGTCCATTATGCTCTTGGTCACAGACGGATCAAATGAATAACTGTTTGTGTTTCTGCTCTGAAATTATAATAAGACAAAATTACCTGTGAAAAATATTTAGGCCTTTATGATGAGACAATGTTACTGCAAATAGTAGAATGAAAAAATCAGTTAAAGGTATAGTTCAGGTTTTTTGAAGTGGGGGTGTTTGTAGTACCTATGAGTAGTCAGTGTCTTACCTGCCATAGACAGAGGTCAGCGCAGTCAGTTTAGAAAGCCAGGGAGAAATTCTTATCATGAACTAAAACCCATTTAAAGGCAAATTTCCACCATCTTAAATAGCTCAAGACTCAAATTTATAGTGTTTGCCACAAACACTACGGTGTGTATTTTTACACAGCGTTACTTTAACTCCAGAAAATTACTCTGAATGGGTACACCTAAAGTGGTTCTATTAGTGATGCGGTTTTGTATGCAAGACATGTTGCAATAAACTGCAGACAGTTTTCAGTCTAAATACCCATTTGATGAAAAAGTGACACATTGTAAAAAAAAAATGCAATAAAGTGTATACCTGAACCACTACATGTTTTGAGGTTCAAGTAGTTTTAAATGGTAAAAATCCTTTATTAGATGTGCCCTCCTCTGAGTACCAGTTAGTTTGACTACCTTGATTTAAAATAAAATAAAAAATACTCATCAAATCTTTAAACAGAGATCACTCATATCTACTCCACGCAACTGCAGTAACAAAGATTATGAAATGAGTATTTTAAAGAAAACGATGCAATCATTGTAAAACTAACTCAACAACAATCATAGACCGTTTCAGTGACTGGATTTTTTTTGTCTTTTTGCTCTAGTTGTAATTACTGCAGCCACTAGAGGGCTCAATGTGGACAAAATTAACACATTTTCAAGTCTCTTTCATATTAAAATGTACTGTGAGGAGGGTACGAGGCTGCTTGCACAAACAGTCTGTGTTCTTTTACAAGAAGGGTGCAGAACCATTGATATCTGGTGTAATGTGAGACTAACCATTAAATAAAACATAAACCAAATGACTGAATTTATCTTTAAGAGTCCCAGCTTTTTTAATGGCCTGGTCATTTTTATCTATTTTGGGTAATACATAAACATTCAAAGTCTTTGGGTTTTTCTGGGTTGTGATGAAGTTTCTCAGAGCTCTGCTTCCATCTTGACCTGGCTGAAAAGGAGGGCGGGGTCAGCTGCTGACCTCATCACTGATATCCACCAATTAGAGGCCTCAGAGGAGCTAACGGTGGTTGGATTCTTTAAGGTGAAAACAGGAGATTTTACATCTTTTCTTTAAAGTTTCTGAGACTTTACTGAAGTTTAAAACTGTCTGTGTGTCTGTCTGGGTGTGTAGGACCTAAACCACGAGTACGTCCAGGAGTTCTACGCTGCGGCGATCGACCTTCCTGACATCAGCTTTGCTGTGACGCAGAATGATGACATCATCAGCAAATATGGACTCACATATGATAATATCCTGCTTCTTAAAAATGTACTCAAAATGTACACACAATCGCACAAAAATTAAGAATATCATTTTCTTATTTCAAAATTTAGATGAATGGCTTATATATTGTTTTTAAAGAAAAATTACAACAAAAGGAACAATGTCAACTTCAATTCACTAGTTATAGAGTTAGTCAAGGCTGTGCAGAAATACATGTTTATTCAAAGAAGACAGAAACTGGTGGTAAAAAGGAACTGAGAAAACAATGAACACCTGAATTTGTAAGTTCACTATAACAATAAACTAAAAAATAATCAAAAAGTAGAGGAAACCTGATGTTGCATGAATAATTTTAAAAAAGCAAACTTGTATCTGTTATACAATAAAACATGACTCGGCACCCACAAATTAACTGTAATCTCAGGTAACTCAGTGACAAATTAGTGCACCCTCTGACCTTACATTGTGATCAGAAATATAAAGCTCTATATTGTATTTTTTATGCGGTTCCTCTGCCATCCATCCATGGGCTCTTATCAGTGTGACTGAATATATTCCTGTGTGTTGCAGTCTCGGCTCATCCGAAGTTATAAAATGAAGCCTGAAACATCAAAAGAGGAGCTGATCGTCTTTATCTCCGTCTACCAGATGGACCCGGTCACTGAGTACACCGGGCAGGTAGGACTGTGTTAAAGGAGATCTTTCACAGACCAACCACGAGCAGCTTTGTGTTTTTATGACCACATTAGTTTATCGGTCATTTTTTGAACGATTAGAAGGTAAAACTGCCAGTAATAGTTAATATATGTCCAGTAACAGTTCTTATGTAGTTATGATGAGGGTAGAATCATGTGATCAAGTTTGAAAGAAACAAAGGGTAATCATACATGGTAATGTTAGTTCAATGTTTCACCCACCATGCCCTCCTCTTTAAACAGAGTTTGGAGCTCTATAACATCTATAATCATTGCTTCCACTTTGAAAGGAAATACAGAGATATATTCTTGGACATTTGCCAAGTTTTCTTTCTAAAATACCCCCAAAGTGAGTGAATCTTTTCCTCTCTCCTCCTGCAGACGGCCTCTCAGATCCTAAGTTCTCCTGTGTTAAATCACGCTCTCCTCTTTGTCAACAAGAGCTCTGAAGACTTTAAAGAGATTTTCTCCGCTTTCAGCAGTGCTGCAGAGGCATTCAGAATGAAGGTACACACACACACACACACACACACACACACACACACACACACACACACTTAGAGGAATTTCATCTTTAATACACAACTCTGACTCCTCCGCAGCGAAAGGCTTAACTCTAACCCTCAACCCACAACCTGAAACCTGAAGCAATAAAGCTTAGGTTTTATTCTGATCTCTCTCAATTTAGTGGTAGAACACCAGCCAGGAATATAAACTTTTAAAATACAACACATAACAAATATAAGACAAAGGAATCGATGTGATAAATTCAGCTTAGCTGCATTGAAATGTATTTTTAGGAGTATGAATGCAGAATTGAATCTTGGATACAAGGAAGTGATCAGTTTATGTTTCATTATGTTTTAATAGAGTAAAACAAGTCTGAAGGTTTCACCCATCAAAATATTTACAAATCTTAAACCTTGAGTGCGTTTGTGTGTCAGATTCTGTTTGTTTTGGTGGACGTGGGTGAGTCTCGTAACGGCAGACTGATGGAGTACTTCCAGGTTCGGGTGTTTGAGGCCCCTCTCGTTCGACTGGTCAACCTGACAGATCATGTCACCTACCACCTGCCGTCTGAAACCCTGAATGTTGAGATCATCAAGCAGTTCTGTCAGTCCTACCTGGAGGGCAAAGCTAAGGTAACTCATGCTTACAGACTCCACGGAGTTGACGTTGATGTTCGGTGGGTGAGTTAACCGGAGTGGAATGCTTTATCAGCCCAAAATGCAGAGTGAGCCCATTCCTGAAGGGTGGGACGAGAAGCCTGTGAAGGAGCTGGTGGGAATGACTCTGGAGCAAGTGGCCTTTAACCCCAACAAGACCGTTTTTGTCTTATTCTGTAAGTTAACAAATTTTATTGAAATCTGCTGCGTGGCTTTATCTTCTCGCAGCTGAGAGTGTGAGCCTTTTGTATCTGGTTATGGTTTCTCAGTTTGACTGTTTTAATTCAACTACAACTTTTGTTAGAGCTCCTACTGCACAGAAATCATAGTGAAGCAAAAAAAGGAACAACAAATGGATAAAAGGAATGTACAGGAGATACAGGCGTCTGCAGACCGAGACTAGCTGCTACAATAGGGGTGGCCAATCCTGGTCCTGGAGAGCCACTATCCTGCATGTTTTCCTTGTTTCCCTGCTCCAACACACCTGATTCAGTGGTTAAATTACCTTTTCATGTTCTTCAAAAGCCTGTTAATAATAAAAAAAAAAAAAAAAAAAAAAAACGTTATTGAAACCTGGGAGTTGCCAAATGGTTTTGGCTTGGGTTGGGATCAATTTGAATCTTTTTTACAAAAAACGAAACCTGGAGATGCTGGCGTCCACACACGCTATAAACATGTTTCTGTCTTTGCTACAACATGTAGCTTATTAATGTGTTTGTGATATGTGTCTCAGATCTGCCCTACAGTCAAAAGTCCCGTGATTTGTTTCCTCTGTGGGAGGAACTAGCCGAAGCCTTCGAGGAGCGACAGGAAGTGATTGTTGCTCGAATAGACGTCTCAGCTAATGACATCAACATGTCGATGCAGGGGGGCTACCCATCACTCTGTCTGTTTCCTGCTCTGTATGCTGAGAGGGTAATGTTTGTTATGTTGTTATTTGCACAAATAAGAAAGAATGTTCCTGTATTTATGTTTGATTTATAATGTTTGTCATGTCTTCTGTGTATCTGTTAGGTGGTGGTTTACACAGGGAAAAGGAAACTAAAGGACTTGATTCAGTTTGTAGATAAAGAAATGAAGAAAGCCAAGAAATACAGAGTTCAGGTAAAAAACATCTGTACCCAATAGCTACCAGAGGATATTTATATTATATGACTGTGAGAGTCGTCCTTTATTTCTTTGATTAAACTAGACTTCTGTGCTTTGTGTTTCCAGGAGGATGAAGACAGGATGAAGTACTTTGAAGCCCTAAAAGCTGAAGAAGAAAAAAACCACAGCAAAAACAAAGACGAGCTTTGATAGAACTAGGAGCACAGAGTGTGTCTGTGTGTCTTTGCTTTTTGTCTTTAATTTCGAATCATGGAACAGGTTTTATCTGCTCAGCTAAGCTGTCTCCAATTTCTTGTGTAATCAAATCAAATAAAAACTTTAAAAAAATTAAATGACAGTTACAGTCCTTACATTCACTGAACACTTGTCTTTGTCTGTCATTGTCTTGTTCACATCATTTTAGTTTTAACTACCAACAAAAAGGCAAAAATGTAACACTAAAGCTTAGAATAGTCCTGACCAGTTTCCCAGTCCCGCAGCATGATGCTGCCACCACCATGCTTCACTGTGGGGACAGTCTTCTCAGCAGGATGAGAGGTGGTAGGTTTGCACGAGGCATGGTGTTGTCCTTCACGACCTAAAGGTTCAGATTCAGATTCGTTTAACCACCGCACCTCCTTCTTTGTGTTTGGGGAAGAAATCCCAAACAGCCTGCATTTCTTTTTCTTTCAGCAACAGTTTTTTGTCTGGCTTCTCTTCCATGAAGCCCAGCTCTGTGCAGCTTATATTGGTCCTTTGAACAGATAGTCCCATCTCTACAGAAGAGCTGCTCAGCTCCATCAGAATTAATAACCTGATTAATGACCTCTTTGTCCATGAGTTTCAGTGGACGATTCCCTCTTGGCAGGTTTGCTGTTGTGTCATATTGTTTCTAATGATGAATTTATTGGTGCTTCATGGAATGTTTAGATATGATGTTTTTTTATACATATACTACAATCCTGATCTCTCAATTTAATTAAATTCAATTTATTTATATGGGGCTAATTCACAACAAAGGTCACCATGAGCAGCATGTTGGCAACAGCGGAAAGGAAATACTTCCTTTCAACAGAAAGAAACCTCCAGCAGAACCAGAACCAGGCTCACGATGGGTGGCCATCTGTCTTAACCAATTGGGGTTTAAGAGGACGGGAAAGAGACAAACCCAGGATGACCGGTCCAGGTGTGGTTCCTGTGGGAAGAAAGACAAAAAACCCCCACAATGTTTACAACACCAATCATTACAAATACAAACATGGAGAGTAGAGCGAGTAAAAACTCTGGCAAAGTGAGGAAATGTGGTCAGTTTGTCCTCCAGCAGTCGGAGTCTATAGCAGCAGAACTAAGGGATAACTCAGGAAACCCAAGCCAACCCTAACTATAGGATTTATGAAAAAGTAAAGTCCCTAGTCTTAAAAGTAGACAGGGTGTCAGCCTCAGATACAGAAACAGGAAGTTGGTTCCACAAAAGAGGAGCCTGAGAACTGAAAGCTCTGCCTCCTGTTCTACTTTTAGAAACTAGGAACCACAAGTAAACCTGCAGCCTGAGAGTGAAGTTCCCTGTTAGGAAAATATGGAACAATAATATTTTTAATATAAGGTGGCGCTTGGTTGTTAATAGCTTTGTATGTTAGAAGTAAGATTTTAAACTCTGATTGAATTTGAATTTGACACAGAGTTGATGGAGAGAAGCAAAAACTGGAGAAATATGATCTCTCCTAACTCTGATCAGAACTCTGACAGCAGTGATTTGGATCAACTGAAGACTGGTGCAAAGAGTTTTTTAGAAACCCAGATAACACAGAATTACAACAGTCCAGCCTAGAAGTGATAAATGCATGGATCAGATTTTCTGCATCATTTTGAGACAAGACGTTTCTAATTTCAGTGAAAGGAAGCGGTCCTGGTAACATTTTAATGTGGGGATTAAATGACATATCCTGATCAAAAGTGACACCAGGGCTCTTTACATTAGAACTGGAGGCCAAATGAATGTGATCCAGAGGAAGTGATAAGCTGCCAAGTTTGTTCCTAAGATGCTCAGGTCCAAAAACCACAACCTGTGTGTGGTCTGAGTTTAAAAGCAGATTGTTATGCCTCTAAGACAAGCTTGTAATCCAAGTAACCCTGTGATGATCTCTCAGAGATGATTTCTCAGTGATGATCTCTGAGTGATGATCTCTGAGCAATGATCTCACAGTGATGATCTCTGAGTGATGATCTCTCTGTGATGATTTCTCACTGATGATCTCTCAGTGATGATCTCAGTAATGATCTCTGAGTGATGATCTCTCAGTGATGATAATCTCTGTGATGATCTTTCAGTGATGATCTCTCAGTGATGATCTATCTGCGATAAATTCTTAGTAATGATCTCTGAGTGATAATCTCTAAGCAATGATCTCACAGTGATGATTTCTAAGTGATGATCTCTCAGTGATGATCTCTCTGTGATGATCTCTGAGTGATGATCTCTGAGCAATGATCTCACAGTGATGATTTCTAAGTGATGATCTCTCAGTGATGATCTCTCTGTGATGATCTCTCTGTGATGATCTCTTAGTGATGATCTCTCTGTGATGATATCTCAGTGATCTCTCTGTGATGATCTCTCTGTGATGATATCTCAGTGATCTCTCTGTGATGATCTCTCAGTGATGATCTCCGAGTGATGATCTCTCTGTGATGATCTCTCAGTGACGCTCTCTGTGACGGAGGCTGGAGGAGGACGCCGCCGCTCCGCGCTGCTCTCACACCGACTCGTCTCGTTCTCTCGGCGGCCGCTCGGGCAGCACAAACCCTCGGAGGGATGGAGAGAGCCGGCGCGTACGGCGCCAGGAAGGCCGGGAGCGTCCGCTTCGATCCAGTCGCCTTCTTCACGCATCCCCGCACCATCCTCCGACTGCTGTCATGGGTAAGCCGCCTCCTTCTCCTCCTCCTCCTCTTCCTCCTCTGCAATACGTGGGTCTCCATGAGCGGGCGGGCCTGAAACTGCAGCTCCTCTTTCTCCTCATCACTTGTCTTTCTCGGGCTAATGTGTCATTTACACTCAATTTGTATTCATCTGAAACACACAGGGACCGTTTTAGCCTCTTCCACGTGCATTAAAGCTGCTTTGTGTTTAAACTGAGCTAATCAGAGCGCTTTAAAGCCCCCAACCAGAATACAAGCTCTCTGTTTCCTTTGTGATGCTGAGCAGCTGTGAGTCACCCCTCTGCCATGATGCTCTGAGGAACAATAAGCACATCATGTGTGGGTGTGTTTCTCATCTATCATGTTCATATGTTTGGCCAGAGGTTAGGTAGAAATATAGAGGAATAAAATCTATTAAACAAAAAGTCAAAACTGGAGCATCATTTAAAAAAAAACACTAGTCAGTGAATAGATGGTTAAATGTTTGGGGCTGTGGGGCTTTAACTAATAATATATTTTATTATCTAGACATGGATATACAGTGAGTCTGTGCTGCAGCTGGTTTATAGTGTGAATATTGTGTCAATGTGTCAGGTCACCAGTTTGACAAACATCTGGCAGATGGTCTTCATGATGAAGAGTTCCCTTTTTTTTGTCAGATGGCATCATTCAACTACAACTATAGTCAGCGTTAAGGCGTTAATACAAACATTGTTGTGTTATTCATGCTATTTATTTATTTGTGTCTTCTACCAGCTTATCCATGTTTGGAAATAAAGGCTATCTACTGTAAAAAAAAGGTGTTCAAAGTTGGATCTGGGACCCACTGTGGGTCACAAAACAAGAAGTGCGGGGGCCTTTAGATGATCTTTGGAAATCAAATTAAATTAAAAAAAAACTGTTGGTGGTATGTTTGTGTTATGTTGTTGCAATAATAATAATAATAATAATAATAATAATAATAATAATAATAATAATAATAATAAATATTTATATGAAAACTAGTATCCAGGTTGTTGAGGCTTATTAGTAGTTTTAAAAGAGTTTCTGACATGTTGTCCGTGGTTTGGAAGCTGAAATTTAAGAACCGCTGGCCTAAATTGTGACTTGCAGCTCTTTAGTTTGCTGCTCTGGCAACAGGAAATTTGTTTTCACAGTCGTCACACACCACATTTGTCACAGCAAATTTTCCTGCATATATCAAAACCAGCTCCTTTCAGAAGCGACATCGATGTCCACTACATAAAAACAAACAAACAAACAAAAAAAACTTGGTGTGTTTCCAATAACAGTTTGTGATTACTTTGCTTTTTACCTTTTACACGATGCTGTGTCTAATCTGTCAGACAATGACATCCACTGGGAAAAGAAAAGAGACTTATGAAAGGAACAGTGCTCTTTGGCTTTTCACAGATTTATAAATATTGATATGTCCATCTGAAACTGTATGCATCTGCATCTGAATCTGCATGTAATAAAAACCTTTATTTGGGTGAACTAACCCTTTAATAGTAGGACATATACATGGAGTGATTCTAATGATGGTATTTGTCCAACAGTGTGTGCTGTTGATGGTAAACTCTCCCACGTGTCCCTGCCTGCAGGTTTTCTCCATCGTGGTGTTCAGCTGCATCGCGAACGAGGGCTACATCAACATCGGCAGCGAGCGTTTGCTCTGCGTCTTCAACAACAACGCTAATGCCTGTAACTATGTCGTTACCGTGGGCGTGGCCTGTTTCCTCGGCAGCATCTGCTTCCTGATCCTGGATGTTTACTTCCCCTCCATGAGCAACATCAAGGACCGAAAGCGGGCCGTGCTGTTGGACCTCATCTTTTCTGGTACTGAACGAACACAATGGCAGCATTCTGTGTTCATGCAGAAATTCTAGACCCAGTTCTTTCCCACTCAAGCAAATCTGTAAAAAAAATCTGTCATCGATAGAAAAGGAAGATCGATGCAAGATGGCTGATTTGGGGCTAAAGTTCTAAAAATGAAAAACATGAACAAATTTATCCCCCCAAAAATTTAATTGTTGTGTTTTCCTCCTGCAGGCCTGGCCAGCTTCCTGTGGTTTGTTGGCTTCTGTTTTCTGGCCAATCAATGGCAGGCGACGTCTCCAGAGGAGCTCCCATTGGCCCAGGGCGCGGACGCTGCCAGAGCCACCATCGCTTTCAGCTTCTTTTCTATCCTCACCTGGGTCTGTCTGCTTCTTCATGCTGTCCACATCAACACGAATGTTCATTATCGTCATTATGTGACTTTGTCCAGCTGTGTCCTACCGAATGTGTGTATCTCTGCTGGCTATTTAAAAGCCCTTACTTCATGAAGGTTGTGCAGAGCTTTGCCTATGACCTCTCATTATCTCTGAAGTCTAATTCTCACCATCTGTTATTTACCTCATTAGAGAGCTGATATAATTATTCTTTCTCTAATAAGTTAACCCTAGAGTGCACAAGTTTGAATTTATTGTAGAGTTTTTCTAATCCATAGTCTCAAATATATACACACGCCCACTAATATTTAGTTAAATGTCCCTCAGAAAGTTTCACCTTGACCACACAATTTTTTCATATCCATCAACAAGCTTGTGTTATAGTTCTGGTTGATATTTGACCACTATACTTGACAATTTCTTTGCAGAATTGATAGAGTTCATCTGAATTGGTTGGTTTCCTGGCCCAGACCTGGCTTTTAAGCATAGTCCACAAACTTCCACTTGGGTTGAGGTCTTTGTTGTGGGAAGGAGATCCCAGAAGCTTGATGTTAGCCTGCTTTAGCCATTAAGAAACCAGTTTGTGTGTTTGTTCTGGTGGAACACCCAACTGTGTCCAAGTTTCAACCGTCTAGCTGTTGATTTGAGGTAACGTTGAAGTCCTTCATCGCTAACCCTTTCACTTTGTGCAATGCACCAGCCCCACAGTATGATGTTACCACCACCATGCTTGACAGTTGGTACAGTGTTTTTAAGTTTGAAAGCCTCACTGTGACTCCTCCACACATTTTCTTGTCATTGTGGTCAATCTTTGTCTCAAGCGAACTTAAAACTTTTCTCCAGAAGGCGTTTGGTTTATCCAGCTGGAAATTTCAGTCGAGCTTTAAGGTGCCACTTTTGGAGCAGGAGCTTCTTTCTCAGTAGGCACCATTTAAGTCCAACTTTTAAGTGACACTGGTGTTTCAGCAGTTTCCATTTCATGCCAGGCTTGAGCCTTGGTGGTTCCTGAGTTGTTCCTGAACATCCTAACCTCTTTGCTTTCACCTGAGGGGAACAGATGAGTATTGCTCAACCCAATGAGTGTTGTCAAACAAATTCTTTCTATGCTGGGAAAGAGGAACTACCAGCTGGGCTCAAGATAACAGGACTTGGCCTTGTCAAGTTAAAATACACTCTATGACCTTCAACACCATTTATTTAAAGATTTGGGTAAAAATATGAATATGTTAGCATATTTTGACCCTGTGTGGTTCAGAGAAAAGCCACAGTGAATTCAAACTTGTGCACCTTATTCTTGTTTTAAAATGTCATTGAAGTTGAATGTTGTGTAATCATTCCTCCTGGAAAAAGAATGGTTCAAATAAATCATGAAAGGCTCAATATATGACATTCATACTTGGGATCAGTGTATGTAAACCTCGGACTGTCTTTGCAGAAGGCTCTGCAACCTAAAAACTTGGGCCTTATCATTTTCCCCAGTAGATACAATCATTATTCTTTTAAAAGTTGGCATATTGTTTAACTCAGCTTCTGTTGGTGCTGAAAAAAGCCTCCTGCTGTGAGAGCCACTTCATCAAAGGCTTGGCTGATGCTCAGTGTTTTGAAAATGGCAAAAATCTAACTGATTAAAGAGCCGACAAATTAATTATTCTACCTCTAGTGTGATTAGCCGCCTTTCTCTGAAGTTACGATCGTAATTCTTGGTTTTTCTGTGTGTTTTTGTCTCCAACAGGCTGTTCTGACTCTGAGCGCCCTTCGACGCTTCTTAACTGGCAGCAACACAAACTTATTCACTTGGCAACACCTGGACCCGGCCCCAAGCAACGCTCGGGCTACGCCGTACCCCATCCCCAATGGTGCTACCATAGTAACCACCAATCCCTACCAGGCCCCGCCCTTCACCGAAACCCTGGACCCTCAGAAGCTCACGCAGCAAAGACCCGTGGCTCCTGCTTTTTAGAAAACAAGGGAAAGAGGAGATTGTTATCTGATTGATGCTGCACGCAGTGCAGGAGTAGACACTCTGCCTCGCTGTTTGTTAGGTTTCCATCCTCTCCGTGGGGAGGGGCAGGATTCTGGGTCATGTGATGTTAGAGCTCCTTTCACCATGGTAACTGCTGGCCAAGCTTAGTTAGTTGTAACTCCATGTCAACAATACCGTCTTCTATTCATGCACACACACAGACAGATCTCGATGCACGCAGCTGTACTCACTAACACCTGGAAGCAGTTACACATGCACACCTGGAAACACGTGTAGATACTCCTGGAGGTGCGCACACAAACATACACACGCCCACACACAAACACCTCGACTGCATGTTCGTGTGGTGAAGTGCGGATTAACACGTAGATCAGCCACGACGCTCCATCTTACCTTGTGAAGGCGGCACAGAGGGAGAGGCGTGGAAGACAATGAAGCAGAGTTGCTCCGTTTTATTCATTCGTCCGAATCAAATCTGACCAGTTTGCCTTAGAGACATGTGGCCACTCACCGGCTGAAATTTAGTCAGCTTGACCTACAGATTGTGAACTTGCAGAAGGCAGGAACATAAAGGCAGGACTGCTTGAAGCATTCTAGCGTTTCATTATAAAATATTCATGTGATTAAATATTTTATTGTGATATGCTGAATTGGTTTTTTAAAAAAAAGAAGAAGAAGAAATAAAATCCACCCATCACCAACATGATCAGGGCTCTGATTCTGCCTTTGTTCACATAATCTTTCAATAATTACGTTTTGCTTCCTTTAATCTCATAAACTCTTTTTGCGAGCGAGATCCGAGGATATGTTAGGCATATTAATCAACAGCTGCTGGAAGCCCACAATTAGATAAAGTTGTGTTGAATTCATTAACAGTGGCAGGCAGCTGCTGATTGTTGGCTTTATTTTTAGATAGCAAGGCACTGTAACGCCTCCTAGTTTGTTGGATTTTATCTCGCTCTGGAAGAAAGGATCGAAACGAGACTCAAATGAAAGTCAGACAGGAAGTGGTTTTATTCCAGCTCTGTCCAATCACGAACAGCTCACTGCTTCTATTAATCTGCAGGAACATTATATAGCTTTTTATGAACACTTGCATCAAGATCACCGTTACAATCAACACCCTGAACAGCTGACATTCAGAAAAATGTAGAAATGTAGCTTTCTTGTGTCATACCTGCTGTTTTAATAAAATATAATCTTAGCCTTTTCTACAAAGTTTTAACATCTGCATAAGCCCTTCTGAACCTCTGTCATCACCCTGCTCCCATGCAGTTTTATCTCTTTAGATAATAAAGAGAGAAGGTGGAGGGGGGGGCCTCTGAGTTCAGACAGCAGGGGGCCCTCTAACTCCACAGAGCTCTAGTCACATGCTTCACACTCAACTGTGTCTGAACTACTTCTACCCTGAGAATACAAAGACACAGAGTGGAGGGGGGAGCAAAACTCAGTTGACTGATCGTACAAATGGACAGGAGCAGGAAAAATAAAAAAGTAAAAAATAAAACGAGAAAGACACTACTAAAGCCCAGGTCACACTTCATGGTTTTAACTGAAAGGCAAAAAGGAAAAAAAACATGGATTTTTTTTTTCAGATTGGGTGTATCCAGCCATGGAAGTTCTCCACGAAAAATCAACAAGATATCAAGGTGCTGCAGATTGTAATCTGTAAACTATCCAGCTACACCCAGTGGCACTGTTGGTCCAAAGATAAGAAAAAAACAACAACAAAAAAAACAGAACATGGATCATATTAAAAACAAAACAAAAAAGCATTCAACCCACCATAAATATCATGATACTTTTCCGGGGAAAGAAGAAGCTGTGAATAAATATCTATAGCTATGTGTGCAATTTAATTTTTTTTGTCTTTTTACAAGATGATGTCATACCTTTAAGTAGTGCAGGATTTTTTAAAATAAAAAAAGAACATTTGTAATGATTAACAATGATTTTATAAACCAGTAAATGGTGAACAAAGAACATTGTTATAAATACTACAATAATTAGGGCTGCACAATATATCAAAAGTATCAAAATACATATTGCAATCAGGGTTCCAACAGGGTTCATTTTAAAATTACACTTTCCTAAACCCAGATTTCCCGTGTTCTTTCTTCTGTTGATATCCGAGTCTGTAATTTACTGTAATTTGCTGTGTTTGTACATTGATGCAGTTCTATTATTTGTATGTTTATGTAAAATTATTAGATGTGGGAATGTTTTTTGTTCCTCGATGAAAATTAGTTTAATTTCTATATTGGCTTTTGCAAGATATTTATGATTATTTTTTCCTTCAATATTGGTGTTTTATTTCAATTTTTGAGATAATATGTGGATTAGGATTTTGTCTAGGCAAACCATAAATGCCAATCTGACTCTCTTTGTTTTAATTAAGTCTATATATATGAGCCTGCATATCTTTGTCTGCTAAAAGGTTAAAGTCATGACGTTTCTCTTGGAAACATTACAAACCGTATGCTATAAAACAAAGAATCATCTCCATTTCTTATTTCAGTTTTCAATAGTTAGCAATCCCAGTGGTAGATGATGCAAATGTGGACATTAGAGTAACTATGTTTAAATTAATTTTTTAACATACAGTCAATGTGCAAAATACTCTGCTAAAATCAACAACTTTTATGAAATCTGATTTTTAATTTAATGAAAATTCAGCATGTAATAGTTCAGAAACACTAATATTTTTCCGTACTCTGTCTTCTTTTTTCCAATACTTATACAGACTTGGAAAATACTGAAATTAAATCGCATACTTTTTCAAGGCTGTGCAGGAACGCTGCGCAAAGAACCGCAATAAATCACAAAAAGAAACTGCATGCAAAATGCATTTGGTAATCAGACGGACCCCCACAGCCCTAAACGCCCAGAGCTGATTTAGATGCTAGTGGCTGAAATGCTCAAAGCAGAAGGGGAGTGTTGTGATGACAGGAAAAAAAGAGGAGTGAGGAAAATGTAGATTTATCGCAAATGATATCTCAATTTTCAGCAAAAATATCTCAACTGCGTGTTTTCCCCAATATCGTGCAGCCCTAATAATAATAATAACCTGATCACTTTCCAATCACAGGTGAATTTTTTATTTTTTTCATTCAAGCTTCTCAAATCTAAACACTTGACGCATTTACTGGTTTAATGTCACAAAAAAGTTGAATATCAGTCGCTTGAACTTTATGCCATAAAAAAGCCTGCTTTTTTTGGGCCCTTGATGCTTTCTAAACCAAAACAATAGTGGCTGATAATAAAAATGATTAGCAGAATCATTACAAATGAAAAATATAAATGTAGAACGAGTTGTTTAGTCTTTCGTTAGGAGAATAACCACTAAACAAATCTACTCCTTGTATTCTGACCTAGGCTTGAGATGCAGATAAAGGAATGAGTGAGGGAAGCAAGAGGAAGGTTAACGTTTGAGTAAATAGAGCTGGGAGGAGGCTACAGTGTCTGAACTAAAGCTAGGTCTATGATAGAAGAAAAGGAAACTTCTGTTTCTTGTGTGCATCTGGTGTGCAAGCAGCCCAAAGGAGTCGGTCTTTAAGAGGTCTACCCTTTTTTACTCAAACCATAAGTTATTTCCCCCTCTGATAATCTAGTGAGAGAACAGAGTGATGGGCAGGACAGGAAACCAGTATCCTTCCTGTTCTGAATTGGACTCCTGTCCCTCCAGTGCTGGGTCCAGCAGTATATTTGTCTCATCGTTTGTTAGTCATCCATGGAGCCTCCCTCGTGCTGATAAGGAGAAAGACTCGTGGCATCAAACGACAGAGTCCGCCTCCTCAGGTCAACACTGCTGTCCATAAGTTGGGTTGCCATTGTAAGTGGTTCATCCCCGGGGGGCGGGCTCATTCGCTGCTTCCTGTTTTTGCCAGAAACGGGGGACGCCGAGTGGCTGAGGCGGCTCCTGTGCTCCGTGGGACTCGGGGAAAGGTGTTCGCTTTTGTGTAAGGAGCTGGGAGGAGGCTGTGTTTGTGAGTGAACCGAACTGTTTATACGACCGACTTCCTCATCAGCGTCGTCTAACTGCGGCGCGAGGTCTGATCCAGCGCCAGCGCCAGGGCAGGCCGCTCTGGAGCCAGAGAGCGGAGCTAAAAGTGTGTGTTCGGTGCTGGTGACCTTCAAACTGGACAGTCCTTGTGGGCTGACAGGCCTCTTTTCTACATCTGTTTCTGGCTGCGAGCCGCAGATGGCCTGCTCAGGTACATGTTCATGTGCCGTGGCTTCACTGTGGCTCCGGCTGTGGCTCCTGCATGAGATCACCCTCTGGGGGTGTGCGTATTTCAGCGTGTGCACGCTGGACGATCTCTGACGTGCTGGAGTGGGCACAGTGAGGCAGGGCTCTGCCAGGTCATCAGCAGAACCGCTCTGATCCAGAGAGTCGCAGCGCACAGCCTCCTGAAGACACAAAACATGCCCCGACACAAAATGCAGCAGTGAAGAAAAATACATTTCAAAATACACACTTAGTTTGATCATTTCAGAGTTTGCAAATGCTGTTGTAAAATATCTGTTGTTTACAATTGTACAAGTTAGCCCTCATTTCTTTACATTTTGTTTCTCAGGAGCCAGACTTTCTTGAAATATTTTAAAATGGTTTTGATCAAAAGCTCTCCCCCGGCTTTCTGAAGATCTTAAAAGATTTTTCTTTTGGCCTTCGGCTGCTTTTTCCGCTCATCTTAAAGATAGTGTGAGCTTAAAAAATATGAAAAATGGACAATTGGAAGACACAAAAGAGGAAGTGCCAGGCTTGAAAAAATGTTTTCAGCACATGAACAGTATCTGAAAGTCAGATCTCTTAATAATAGAAAAAAATTCAAGAACAATAACCCATCAAAGATAAAAACACCATCCTTCCTGAACACAAATGCCTTTTATTAATTAAGTTTTTCAAAAACCATCTGAGGTTTTACCAGTGTTGTTTAACCAGATAAAGATATTGTTGTAAAACTGATGCACCTACAGTATTTTCCTTCTGCTCTAAAGACCCCCTGATACTCTTCCACTCCCTTTATACTCAGATTCTCAGTTTTATGTCTTTTTTCAAAACCAAAATTACAATATTAAGCAGCACTTCTTTTATTACCCAACAGATAGCACTATATTTCCATGTGTCTCTGATCTCCCCTACTTCTTATTATCCACTTGTCAACTTTCAACTACCACTGAAATATCTGACCTTAAAACCAAATCACTCATTTGTCTGCTCGATCCTCTCCCTGCTCATTTAGTTAACTCCCGTTTGCCTTCTTTGTCTCTCTTCATAACTAAAATCATCCCCTCTTCACCAGCTTCTGCTCTTTTTTCTATTTTCTCTCAAACCACAGTTATAACTCCTGTTCTTAGGAAACCTGTTGGAAATACCAGTGATCTAAATAATGTCAGTCCAATCTCTAATCTGCAGTTTATTTTTAATATATCAGAAAAGACAGTGGCTTCACAGATTCATCTTCATCTAAATACCAATAACATTTGTGAGATATTTCCAGTTTTCGTTCACTCCATAGCACAGAAACAGCTCTGGTTAAGGTTACAAATGATCTGCTGATGGCTGCTGACTCCAATCTTCTGTTTATACACATCTCTCTCTTGCACTGATACCTGCCTTTGACACCATCGTTCATAACATCCTTCTCACTCGTCTAGTTTTAACTGGTGTCACCAACAATTCACTCGCTTGGTCACACTCAGCTTCTACAACTTAAAAATATCGAGTCACAACCCTCCTCTGTTACCTGTGGTGATCCCCATTGTTCAGTCTCGGGCACCTTCTTTTTATAATGTATCTAAACATAGCACAAAAGGTAAGGACATTTCTGTTTGCTCAATTATCTATTTGTTGTAACAGTGCTTCTTGGCAATAAATCTTCTATTTTTAGAAAGCCTGTGTATTTTGCCTTAAATGGTACCATATTTGTAAGGAAAACCCATTTGTGGTTAAAGCAGCAGAGTTGAATATGTGGGTTTTATCCATGAAAAACTTGCCAAATCTATTTTGCCAATGCCAAACAGCTTATTCTGTTACTGAGTCTTGTTTTGAACTTCTGGTACCCCAGGTGCTAAAACTCAGGTGCCTGATCAGTGAATAGCAGTGCCGTTGGCTGTAAGGTAGTCTTGATTATGGAGACTACCTACAGAATTTGGTAATGGTGAGGATGTAATGGCCTGCCTGGAGTCCTGACCTCAACCCCGCCTGTGGGATCAGCTTCTTCCTTCTAGAGCAGGGGTCTCCAATCCTGGTCCTGGAGAGCCACCATCCTGCATGTTTTACTTGTTTCCCTGCTCCAACACACCTGATTCAGTGGTTAAATCATCTCTTCATGTTCTGCAGAAGCCTGTTAATCACCCATTGATTCAAATCAGGTGTGTTGGAGCAGAGAAACAAGTAAAACATGCAGGATGGTGGCTCTCCAGGACCAGGATTGGAGACCACTGTCCTAGAGTGACCAACACAATCACATTGGCTGACTTACAACAAATGCTAGTTTAGAATGGGATTTCATCCCACAGGAGTGTGTGAGCAGCGAGAAGCATGAGGAGGAGGTGCCAGGCTGTGTATGGTTCTTCCGCATGCTTACTAAGGCCCCTGTTTGTTAAATTAATAAATTGTTAAACTGCTAATATGTCTTGTTTCTTCAGATTTCAATCGTCCAAGCCAATAAAAAACACCAAACATGAGTCAGCAGCAGAATGAGCTGTTAGGCAGAGATCTGGCAAGTTTTTCATGGACGCAATCCACATACGTAACTCTGCTGCTCAACCCACAACTGCACTTTCTAAACAAATGTGGCCCAATTTAAGGAGAAACAAACAGCCTTTCCAGCATTAAAAGTTTTAATGCCAAGAAGCATTGTTACAACAAACAAAATAATCAACCAAACACAAATTCCTTATTTTTATGCTAAGTTTATTTCTCCTAGGCTCTATTTTCAGGAAACACAATTCGGTTTCCCTGTTATGCTCACGAAACCCAGCTGTCCCTGTCTGCTTATCTCACTCTTGTACTTCCTCCCGCTACCTTGTCTGACTATTTGGAAAAAAATAAGAACTGGCTTGCTAAAGATATTTGGTCTAACTCAGCAGTAAAAAAAAAAACAGAATTTCTTCTTGTTTGCTCCAAGTCCACCCACTCTAAATGTCTCCATTTATCAATCATCTTTGACAATTCCACACTCCATCTCTCCTCATGTTAAGAATCTAGGTGTCAATCTTGAAAGTGTACATAAAAAAAAAACAGCACTGTTGCTCATTCAGCTTACTTTTAACGATGCACTATCCACTGTTAGTATGTTGCTCACAGCCAACAGCACTGCTGCTCTTATCTATGTCCTTGTTACTACTTGTATTGATTACTGTAATTCTTTTCTCTCTGGTCGACCACACAAATCCATAAACTTCAAACGGTCCAGAACTTTCCGGCTTGCATCGTCACCAGAACACCATCTGCTGAGCTCAACATTATCAAACAACTCCACTGGCTTTTAGTTTGCACTGAGCTTAAAATTCTCCTCCTCACTTTCAAAGTTTTCAACAATCTTGCTCCTCCATACCGTAGAAACGCTCCATCTTACACTCCATCCCAAATTCTCTGAGGACTTTCCACCTGTGTTGTGTTTACCAAACAAATTTCATCTGCTTTATTATAGTTTTTATCCCCCGCCATGTTGCATTAAATTACCATGCTCTGGTTGTTTTTATGGAAATGAAATAACTGAAATGTTATTTTGATGAGAGGGAAGATAAGAGAAAATAACATACCTGTCTCCGTAACTGTCTGCTTGCAGTGTGGAAGGAGGCCGGTCTCTTCAGGACTGAACTTTCTGGAACGTAGGAAGGACTGAGTTTGTTTCTGTCCAAACTGTCCTCAGGACTGAGCCACGAAGAGGACCGTCTGCTGCTACTGTGCGTCGGACTCAGTCTGACCGACGGATGTCTGTCTATGCTGTGGCTGGACAGCAGCTTCGGCCTGTCTGTGCTCGGCTCTGGGTTCAGTCTGTATCCGTCCATACTGTGAGCAGAGCTGAGCCTGTGTCTGTTCAGTCGTCGCGCCGGGCTGAATCTGTACCCGTCGATGCTGTGAGCCGAGTTCAGTCTGTGTCTGTTTGCTCGGTGAGACGGGCTGAATCTGCTTCCGTCCACGCTGTCAGCTGGACTCAGTCTGTGTGCGGAGTGTCTGTCGAAGCTCTGAGAGGCGCTGAGGCAGATCATTGGCCTCAAGCTGCGTCCGGACCCCAGTGAAGCATGGCTGATGGCGGGCAGAGCTCCTGGAACCTGCAGCAGAGAGCTTCCACCACTGGAGCCCAGAGACGACATGGAGCCTGGAGGAAATAATCCAGATTATCACACAGAGAAAGTAACTGGGATCAAATATCTCACACAAAGGGAAACACAACTGAAAACAAAAGATTCTTTAGACTATAGAGCAAAAATATACCTTTGATGAGATCATCATTTTCCATGTTTAAGCTTTAATTATCAAAATAAAGTTAAAGATGGCAAGATCTTTTTTTTATTCATCAACAGTTCATTTTGTTTACTTACATCTGATCATCAGGGATCAATTTCTATTAAAAAAAGATTTTTTTTCCCCTTAAAACTAAATCTTTATAAGCACATTTTCTTCGTCTTATTCAACATATGTTTTGAAATTTATCACTCTGTTCAGATGTGCCAATTTTAATCACGTAACACTTTGGTTTCATTATTATCACCTATGACAGTCAGGAAATCGTGTAATTGCCTGTGTTTGTGTGCATTTATTTGTCTATCTGTTAGCAAAATATCTGATGAACCAGTGGTCAGATTTTAATAAAACTCAGAGTAATATTTGGGTGTTCTGTACATCTGCAGCTAATTAACATTTAGAGTCAGCCCTGTTCAAGATAAGAGTTATAGCCATTTTTATGTTTAATATTTTAAATTTTTTAACCTATTGGCTTGAAAGTGAAGGTTTGTAAACAAGCACTTTCTTCAAAAACAAAACCTAAACACTAATATTTAGCCCATATTTCAATAGGATTGAAAATAAAAAACAACTTGGAAACAAATCGTCCTATTGATTAGCACACTTAACCTTCCGAGCCCCAGAGCCAACTTATCATATTTAGAAACATCTCAGAGTAAAGTGGGTGTTCTGCCACTGAAACACTCAAGGTTGAATGTTCCCAGCACTCGTGCGTGCGCCTTACAGCTGTGAGCTCAGTTTGATATTTTACATTAACACATACAACCATTTATCACAGTGTCCTTGAGGCTGTTTGCTGGCAGCATAAAGTCTGTAGAGTTAAGACATTCTGTATAAATCTTTAAATACGCTAACACATGTTGGTTCAGATACATTTTCCCTCCCAGGGCAAATGGACTTTAGGGCAATATGTTAACACTTATCTAAAGGTTTTATTATTAAAGCAGCTTTATGTTTTGTGACACATTGATGAGTTATGCAAATTTTAGAAAGGCCTAGCTTTCCTTGAGGGAATGTAAACCAGAGTTTTAGACCAGGATCATCTTATATTTAAAAATGATGGAGTTGTAGCCATTTTTAGTCATAACTTCGAAATAGTGTAATGTGTGATCTTGGAAGATAATGCAAAATATCACACTCAGAGCATGTGTTGTGAATGATTCTCAGCTACTACCACATCAAATTTAAGTTCAATATTTGTAAATTTGACTAAGTTTTAGCCTCTTTTGTGTTGCTTAGCTGTGGCAGCCATCTTGACTCCAAAATCTAATTAGTTGTAGATGAACGATTACTTTCTGAAAACTTCAATAAAGTCCAAAAATGTTCATGAGATATTTTGCTAACAGACAAACAGGTTTGAGTCCAGCAGTTAATGCTACAGTTTTAAATAAAGATCTGACACAACGAGTAGCACTTGGAGTATGACTCTCAGCTACTACCACACCAAATCTTGTACAGTGGATTAAATGATGGCATTTTTTGTGTTTTCTAAGGTCAATTGGCTGCGGCAGCCATCTTAAGCTGACTGGCTCCAAATGATGATTATTTTCTCAAAAGTTTCATTGAAATCTAATATTTCAAAAGATATTTTGCTAACAGTCAGACAAAATTGATGCCAACATTTAATGTCAACGTTTTTTTTCTGTAAAAAATACAGAAATAAACATATTTTAACCAGTTTAAAATGTTATTTTGCTTGCTCATGTAAGTTTTATTTAGTTTACATTTACTATGTAACTGTTATTTTAAAAGCTTTATGTTTTACTTTGTAATTTTTTTATTTCATTCTGATTATTTTTTGATTAAAGTGCAAAAACAAGGACTATAACCAAAAATGGGAAAGGACTGAAAGTAAAAAAATAAATAAATAAAAATCCCTCAAAGTGCTCTGATAGCAAACCTTGGTTTGACTAATTTGTCATGAATCTTAAAAATAAACTCTTTAAGGCTGCAGTAACAGTTCCTCTAGATGTAGCACTTCACATCCTAACTGCTGTCTAAGCTTTTTATGGCAGCAATAATCTTTACAGCAGTCATTTAGTGGTTACAGGGCCCTAAAAGCTGTTTCTCAATTTAATCTGCTAGAAACAACCAAATTACCGGAGTAGCTGTAGCCGCAGACGGCCTCGTGGCCAATCGGAGCATAAGAAGAGCCTCTGAGCGGCGGGACGTAGTTGTCGCTGGGGAGAGACAGCATGCGTCCCATCCTTACACGGTTTCCATGGGAACACTCCTCATCTTCTACTTGCACCTGCCACATGAGATCAGCCACCTCTGTCACCGTTACTGTCACCTCCACTTCCTTCAGCAGCATGCAGACGTGTGATTAGACCTCGTTTGTTACCTGGACAGGTGCGTCTGCGTTTCCCACCAGGTCTCCGCCCAGAGACGCCGTGCTGAGACGCCGGGCGGCCTCCTCCCTCTCCCTCTCCCTCCTCTCCTCCATCTCCTTCCTCTCCTCCATCTCCCTCCTCTCCTCCATCTCCTCCAGCTGCGCCTCCTTGTTGCTCTCCTCCAGGTGCTTCATCAGGACGGCGACGACCACGTTGACGAGCACAAACTGAGCCGTGAGGACGAAGGTGACGAAGTAAACGGGCGAGATCAGGGGCAGGTAGCTGAGGCAGTGGCGGTCGTGAGAGTTGCATTCACGCAGCGTGTCCTGCACAAAGACGGTCGTCAGAGAGGATTTAGATAATGAAGCAATTATAATGGGTAAATGGATTAAGATTATCAATCTCTGCACTGTAAATTGTGCTTCCTCTCCTCTCCGACAGGGGGAAATGTTGATCTGAGACCTTGAGCATGTCACAAAAGAGTTATAAACACTCATGTCAGCAGTGATCGACTCTCTGCTTAATGCTTCTCCGCTCCCGTATCCGACGCTCTGAGACACAAACATCCACTCTGCAGTTTATCCATCTTCTTAAAAGTCCTCAGAGGAGAGAATGAGCGCTAACCTTCATAATCCCATTCCAGTTGTCCCCAGTGGACACCCTGAAGAGCGTGAGGAAAGCCATGCCAAAGTTGTCAAAGGTGGCGTGGCGACTAAGACCCTCACACGGGTTCTCCTCCGAACACTCTAAAAAAGAAAGAACAAAAGGGAGTATTAAAGTTGGTAAGAGCGAGAAAGGAAGGCAAGGAGGGAGAGAGAAAAAATCTGTTTGTAGAGTAGAGCTCTGATTGACATAATTAACGTATGCAAGTCAACAAAATTTATTCTTGTTATGCAATCCACAGACAGAGGCAGACATTCAGCATTGGTTTATATGCATGCACAGAGTTGCTCGCACACGCACGCCTGTGCACCTCACGCACACACTAACCCAGTTTTCCAAAGAGCTCAACTCCCAGTGCTGCATAGATGAAGAACAGCAACATGAAGAGCAGACCCAGATTCCCCACCTAGACAGAGACACAGTACACGCACACACACAGATATATACAGGGTGTGATACACAGAAAAAGATCGACGTGAACAGCAAACATCGAGAGAAACAGAAACATGCAAACAGAGAGAGAGAGCCCATAACACGGAGACTGCTAAGCCTTACTGCGCTGATGTTTAGCACTTCTTAAAAATTAACAGCAGCCATCAAAACAACCTGGAGTAAAAAAAGATTTTAGTTAAAAAAGAAAGACATAAGTGAACGTTAGTAGCCTGGATTCAGCCCTGATGAATTTTAAACCTGCTTGTTTGGTCTAATTTGAACACGGGTCTGTTTGCTTTAGCTCATAGTAGGAGGTATGGAGACGCCTAATCAGATGATGGATGAATCTATTGACAAAGTGCAGGGGGGAAAGGCTCCTGGACTCCACAGCAAAGAACTGGGTTTGATCCCTTGCAGCAACAAGCCACTTCAAAGGAAACTTTGCGCGTGGGCAGGCAGGGACGGATCAGGGCTAAATTACTGCCTCTGATGTGTTGGAACACCTGCGCAGACAGATACAGAGTCCAGGGACGACGGAGCTCCACCAGTTCAGGAAAGAGTCTCTAATTCTGGACAAAAAGTTAAAAAGCATGTGATTTAGTTAGAATCACACCTCAGACAACTCAGCAAGGTTGACCTGCAGACAACAGGCAGGCACATAGTACTGTGCAAAAGTTTTAAACCACCCCTCATTTTCTTGTTTTGAACTCATTTTAAGTGGTCTTAATTGATAGTTCTTCCTGTAGGTCATTTACAGTTTGTCTTTGGACTTTGGCTGCTTTTTCACTCATTTTATCCCTTTATGCTTCACTGCATGGGCGCCTGATTATGTCATAAAATAGGGAGCATAAACAGAGAGCCTGTGTGACAGGTTGGTGTCACTGTGCTTTCATGTGGGAGGTCTGAGTCTGAAACCTCCTAAAAAGGCAAATGTTTTTTAGGCCATATCCAATACGATTTTTGCCTAGACGTCTGCTCAGCCTAAAAATGGTCACATGGGGTCTCACACAGCTGCATATATGAGCTCTAGCCCAGGTAGATGTCAAAATACGAACAGCTTCAATGAATATTTCTCATTTTTTATGAACTCGTGGATAGCTTGCTTTCTTAATTAGCGTGATATCACTAATGCTTTCACTCTGTTCTGTCTGATTCATGGCAAAAAAAGGATGTAGTACAGATTTAACACTTAAAAAACACAACTTTACCTTTCTTTTTACATTTCTGCCGATGATGTAGTTGAGTTGGACACACAGCTCAGGGAGGGGGATGTGGAATGTGGCAAATGTTTTGAATGTTTTTCAGTTTGTAACTAAGAAAGTAACATTTAGAATCACTGTCTGGTTTTGTTTTATCGCTGCTAGTAACAACATGTTTTTAAGTCAAAAATAGAGGAGCAAAAACACAAGTTTGCACCCCCAATTTAACTTGAACACGGGGTACCATGTACTTTGCAGTACTGTTCCAGCTGATCAACCAATCAAACCAACCAACAAAGACAGCAGGTTAATTAGCCAACCATCTTAAACTGGTTCTTATCATGGAAGAGTTTGACCAAAACATCATATTAGGTGAAAATAAATGAAGAGTCATCCTCAGGGAAACAACCATTTAAAGCACAACATAAAACCTTGTCAGTTCTTCAGGTCTTTTACATATTTACATTAAAATAGTTTTAAAAATATTATCAGATAGTTACAGAAAAGCAGAAAATAGGAGCCTAATTAGGCGATACAGGTTTCCTGGTTTGTAATTCATTCATTGAACAAAATGATCCAATATTAAATATTTTCTACATTCAGCAGTTAAACTGAAAGTAAAATTAGAGTTGGGGGGTAAAATCAATGGAATGACAATCAGGTGCAAGTGGATGCTTTATTTAAAGAATGGTTATCCATTAAATGCTGATCTTCATATTTTATTTGTGAAACATGGTGGCAGTGATACCATGGTTTGGGGCCTAGTTTAAAGCGTTTGGGCCAGAATTTCTTGTTAATAATAATATTGAGGCATTACATTTTAAATAATGCCTGACAGAAATCTTGGGAGGATATTTGTCTGTGACTTGAATCTAAAAAGAAAACAGATAAAGCAGAAAGAAATACACAAACCACACAAAATGATTTAACAAAAAACAGCTGAAAAAGAACAAATTTGGTGCTTTGGAGGGAGTCCAAGTGAAAGATTTGACCCTAAACTAACATAAATTATGTGGAATGACTTGTATTTAGGAGCTTATGAGTAAAAACCCACGAACATCAGAGTTTAAGCTGCTCTGATCAGACAAACGGGCGAAGATTTCTCTGAGTAAATGTGCAACACTCCTCAGCCAAGAAGGTCGTAGCAGATAATGAAAGCAAAGGTTCACATTCATTTACTAGTTGCAGATATGAAATATTGGATCATTTCCCTCAGTAAATAAATGATAAAGTCTAATTAGTTTTTCTTTGTTGCCTAATTTGGCTTCATTGGCCACTTTAAGGTCTTAAGTATCTGACTACCATTTCATTAGCCACCGCTAAAAGGCAAAAGGACGAATTTTAATGAAACTTTCAGGAAATAATTATTGGATGCATCTCTACAGCTGATTAATTTTTTTGGAGCCAACTAATTTAAGATGGCCACCACACAAAAATTGCTACAATTCAATCAATTTTACAGATATGGAGTTAAAGTTTGATGTGTTAGTAGCTGAGAGTCATTTACAGCACACTCTGAGCATGATAACTTGTGATATCACATGAATCGCCCATAATGTTATTTTCGAGGTTTGACCAAAATGGCTACAATTCTGTCACTTCTCAACAACTTCGTCAAAAACAATTTAATGAAAGGAGGCAGGGAATATGTATTCCTTCAATGAATACCTTTAATTTTGAGTTATTTATGCACAAATACTGAAATTCCTGAAGGCTGCATCAACTTTTAAGAAAACAGCTTATAAAATTCCAGCAAACTTCATTTACGAGTTGTGGAGGAATTTTAATTCAAATGATAAAATAATTTCCAGAGATAGTTACTTCTGTTTTTGTGTGGATAATTTATTCAAAGCTCGTTAGATTCAGTCAGAGTGACAAGAGAACAACTTCAGGGACTCAAATACAAAAAAGATAAGATTAAAAACAAAAAAACCCCACAAAAATCTGCCCTTTAGTACTCAGTCCAATTAATCTGCACGCCATTCAGAAATAAACTGCCCAAGCTTATCAAAACACTAAAAGGATCCACACAACCCAATTATCCAGCAGGTATTTGAACCGATGTGTTAAGTTGACAACATTTTGATTTAAAGGAGAACAAAGGTGGTGTCTTTGTGGATGATGAGCTCTTAGATCCGAACTCATAATTTATCTTTTCTCAGATACCTGGTAGCAAAACAATCACAACAGAGCGGCTATGAATCCATGCACGACAAAAGCATAATCAAAGCTGGAGTTTGTACCAGCCACGTGGATCAAGGATCAGCAATCAGCTAAATTGCTACAGCCTAATTGCCTGTCTCTTGTATTGCAGGTTTAACAGCAGCCAGTTGGAGAATTGAGGGCTGTTAGTAAATCATGCGGGAGGCAGTCGCTGCCAGGCCGCCTAAACTGCTAAATAAACAAGCAGCCTGCATTTCATCAGTTCTGGACACCAGGCGAGCATTTAAAAAAACACACTCTTATATTTTGGCAGCATCACGGCTGCATCTTACCTGAGGCAGAGCCTGCATCACTGTGTCCAGCAGAGCTCTCATCCCCGTGGCCATCTTCAGCAGCTTCAGCACTGAAACAACACAGCACGTCAGCTCTCATCAGCCGCTCTTTATGCCTCTGTGTATTGTGTGTGTGTGTGTGTGTGTGTGGACGAGTGAGCACCTCGTGTTATCCTCAGGACTCTCATGATGCGTATGATTGTAGGGTTGATGGGAAGGGAAGCGCTCAGGTCTATTTCCTCCAGTGTGATTCCCATAATAGACAACAGCACGATGGCTAGATCCAGCTGGTTCCATCTTAACAGAAACATAAAGACAATTTTTACTTACGCCAAGGATGAAACTGTATGTTTGTGCGAGTCTTTGTGTTCGTGTGAGAACATAATCACCTCTCTTTGAAGAAACGGCGCAGCCCGAAGGCGATGAGTTTGAGAATGGCCTCGATGACAAAAACCAGAGTGAAAACGTAATTGCAGTACTTCAGTATCTCCTCCAGGTACTGCAGGACACAGAAGAAAAACGAAGAAAGAAACTCTTCTAAAACCCGCCGTGGCTGTACTTCATTACTATGGTTCTGGGACAGGTGGGAGTAGGAGTTGCCATGGTTACCTTGGGCTGGTTGTAGTGCTCCATGCTCATAGTGAGGAGGTTTGTGAAGATGATGATGGTGATGAAGAGATCCAGGTAGTGGCTGGTGCACAAAGTGTGTATGGATCGGCGCAGTGGGGAGTAGTCAGCATAATATGGTTTCTCCAGGGCCCCTGCATCGCACACACACACACAGAGTCATTAAAACCCTTCTGGAAAAAAAAGATATGGCCTATGAAGTCACTGATGAAGTGTGTGCCAAGTGGCACTTCGCTGCATGTGTGAGTGTGCATATATGTGTGTGTGTGCGTGCAGACTAAAAGTGCCACCTCAGGAATTTCATCCTATCCATCATGCAAACACACTCTCCATGGCACCTCAAGGTGTCTTTGGGCAAAAACCCTCGGTGTCTGCTGCCAGGCCATTCACTGACTAACGTGAAAGCACTACTAGAAATTACACTGCAGAGAAAGACTGGACAGAGTGAGTCACAAATGTGATATTGCAATAGATAGCTAGAAAGCGGTGTGTGTATAATAATGCTGAGTGTACCTGAGCATATTGGAGAGTGGATAAAGAATAAAAAGAGCTTTTGTAAAAGCGAGTGTTGTACGTACACCATATGGCCGAGGCTACACGGCGTACCTGTCTGATGTGTGTCTGGTTAGGTTAATTATTATCTTAAAGTTGCAGTGTGACAAATGTGGTAACATTGAGCATAACAAGTTGAACCCTCATCCAACTCTCCTCCTTTAAGCTTGAGAAAAATGCATGACGCTCATAAAAAGCCACATATGCCGAGCCTTGTTCACACTTGGCATGAGCCAGTTTCTGGTGTTATAAAGTCACTTTTTCAATATGACTCAGTTTTTTCAAATCCTTTCAATTAGGATCAAGCGGCAGTGCAATTTTCTCTGATGGTATGTCCCCACCCCCCCACCCCCCACCCCCACGACATAATTTTACAAAAAAAACAAAATGAAAAAAAAGAAGTACTTTTCAAACAATAGGCATGTTTACTTTAGAGCTACAACTAAATTTAGTTGACATTTATTCTACAGTTTTTCCAACTTTGTGTAGATCTGTAAAAAAAAAAAAAAAGAAGAATCACAGTTCTGTGTTTTAGCTGCTTTTGCACCTCATTCGCAGGCAAACAGTGTTTTTGACGAAAAAAATGATTTCTACAAACACTTCTCAAAGTAAAGAGCAGCGTAGCCAAGACTCTTTAACATGCTGGTACCTCAAGACAGAGTGATATACTGTAAATCAGTAATTCTCCTAATTCTAGATGCAATATTTCTGTTTTAGTGCAGCGTTAGTGTGCTACTAACATATAGTTATTGAAACTATATTGAATTTCTGCCAATAGATGACCATAAACGGAAACTTCAATTTGCTGCTATATTAGAGGACACTGGTGTCCTTTATCTTTATAAGATCATTTTCACCATGACTGTACTTCCATCCGTAAAGCCAGGTTCATAAAGATAGGGCTTTCTGAAAGGGATTATAAGAACTTTACTTGATTACCTGAAGCTACAACTCCAAGTCTTATTAACACCCTTGGAATGAAAATCTCCCACTGAGAGTTTTCTTCCTTCATTCAGTCTTTTTGACAGCAGCCGTGTTGCCGAGGTTGTTAAAAGCAGTTTGCATTTCTTTTGGCACATTGTCTTCTTTTATTCTGTATCTCTCTTTCATGAATACTTCATAACTGAGAGAAAAAAAGTGTCCATTTTAATGTGTGTTTCAGACTTCAAAGGAGACAAAATGTGCATAGACTAAGAAATAAGTTTGCTAATAAAGCTCTCAAATACCTGTGGACCTTGTACAGAGAGCAGAGCTCAGAAAAGAGCCTATATAAACCTCAAATAATATGACTTGGAACTGTATAAACTGACAGATAAACTCAGAGATGAATGTACCTGCAGCTGAAAGGAAACAAATATCTGCAGTTGTGATCTAATGATTTGTAGAAATCCTTCCCAAGGAGGGTGTCGGTGGTTCTAACAGCTTCTTAATGCGAATAGCTTTGGCACAATGTTTTCTCCAAGTGCCAAATGTGATTTTACTTTTGGCCTCATGGTGTAAGTGCCCATCCCCACCCACCACCGGGATGTTTTCTCACTTCTCCTCTTTTTCTCCAATCGCTTTTGTCGTTTCTCCTCCCTCAGCCGGGCCTCCTCCTCCTCCTGCTGCTGGCGACACTTGTGAAAGTTTTCCACCACCACGCCCACGAACATGTTGAGCACAAAAAAGCTGACAATGAGGAGAAACGAGATGAAGAACAGCAGCATCCAAGGGTTGTTGTTTCTTATTGGCTGCAGAAAGAGAGGGGGAGCGACAGAACAAAGGCGAGGAGTTGAGGATGAATAGGTAGAACAGGAGCACCAAAGAGAGAATAAAGAGAGGCGGGTGGGGACAAGGAGAAGGAGAGAGCGTAAACAAGAAGACAATGTAAGTTCTGAGTCAGCAGTGAAACTGCCAGCACTGTCACATCTATTTATCCATCTGCAGTTTTTTTTTCTTCCCGTACACTTCCTCACATCTCGTCTGAAATATTTTGCCTTTCTTTTTCAAGCAAACCATATCAAACATGCCGGAGACTGACATAAAACACAGTAAAATACAACATTTTCTGTCTGGATGGTTTGTATTCATAATTGCCTCCCACATCTTCTTTTCTTCCGTGTTCCCTCACCTGCTGGTCCACTCCAACAGCATCCAGGCCATCATACATGATGCTCACCCAGCCGTCTTTGCAAGACAGGACGAAGAGGGACATCAGTGCCTGGAGGAGGGAGACGTGTACAAATGAACGCTGTCAATCAGTCTGTAAGAGCGGGTGTCAAAAAGCAGGATGTGTGGCTCTTGTGGCAAACCTGTCCCAGGTTGTCAAAGTTGTATTTCCGCCGAACCCAGCGATATTTCGCGTTCAGACAATCCGTTTTATTGGTGATGTTTCTGACGTTTAGCCCTTCACAGTGATAGAATTTTCCTTTAAACAGCTGCACAGAGACAGGTGCAGATAAATACATGCAACTGTAACCTCAAGATAACAAACACAAAGCAGAGGAGCGTACAGTAAAATACTCAGCGACAGCCTGCGGGCCGTCATATTACAGTTAGGATTCCCAGCTACCATCTGGTCCTGTCTGCACGAGTACAGCTACACTGCAGCGTGGTGTGCTCTCATTAAAGAATAATCAAGTCAGTGTGTGTGTTTTTGAGAAATATGTCTGTGTGGGTTGTTTTTGTCTCTGTCTCCTTCTGCAGCCTTCTGTTTGAAAATCAAATAAGAATATTTGTAGAATGATTTGCAGAACGGGAAAGCAGAAGAAAATACAGCAGGAATTTCAAAATTGCTTTGCTTTAAAAACTAATTTAGCTTTAAAACAAACATTAAAAATATTTCAATATTTAAACTTTTTGGACTGCAACACCTTAAAGGGACATTTCAGATCCTTTGGAGTGTTGTTTTATGGAAATGGTATATCTTACCTGTTGTAGATACTGTAAACAACAGGGTTTGTTTTTGACTGGATTAGGGAGTTAACAGCTAGTCTGAGTCAGGTCAACACCAAAGTGGTTATTTTTCTAACTTCGTTCAGTGTTTCACTATGGAAATCAACTTGCCGTGACCAACTATGGAAGCTTGAATGACATCACGTCTGTCTGAGACAAACAGGTTGAACCACGATCAACTGATCACACCCTACTCATTCTCACTTTTTTCCCATGAAAAAATACACCTTAGCCCCCTTGGCATGTTCAGGCTACCTTGGTTAGCTCAGTTGTTCAGGCATCCTGTAAAGGAGCATGTCACTGAACGCAGTTCCCAACTCCAGTCTGGATTGTGTTGATCCAGACTGGAGTCAGTGTTTCGTGAGAACTATAGGAGCAATGACCTTGTCGAGGTGACCTGTTCTTGCTGCTGTTCAGGTCTAATTAACATTTTCGATATAGCATTAGTTACCTAGCCATATGAAGTGTTCTTCAGCCACCATTTTATGCCAAGCTCATTCAGACAAAGTGGCTGACTTGGATTTATCCCACTGCTAGCACTAGCAATAGCCAAGCTAACGTGTCCCGTCAAACTACATCTCACATCTTTTCCCCTGGGTACAGTGGCTACCAAAGGGCTGAAACCCAAAAAGGCTGTGTCTCGCCCATACCTGGTGTCATGTCTCCATCTCGAGTAGGGACCATCATCCAATGTGCATAAGATGTATGGGTGCCAAACACACAAACTGTGTTTGCATGAACTACTTGGAAATCTTTGAGACCGGAGTTGTTTGAGGACAGCAGCAGCTCACTTTGACCAGCTCCACTCAGACTAGCTGTTAGCTCATCAGTCAGGTCAGAAATAAACTCTGTTTTCTCAAACTAATGTCATTCAAAAAGCTATCTGCAACAGGTAAGATATTAAATTCTTTAAATTATCCACAGAACCCCACTGCAAAAAATCTGACCTATCCCTTTAACATGAGAACGATCAACAGAAGAATTTAATCTAAAGAGCAAATTATTTCCGTTTAAAGATGTCTGAAGACTTTCAGGGTCTAAATAAATGAAGCTATCCATTCATGTAAATAGTTCTGACAAAGAAAATATGATTTTCTTTGAGGAATAATCATCTCTCTTTTTATCTTTTGATGTGAGACATTAGGGCCAGACACTGTTTTTGTCATCTGAATTTGAATCAAAATTGAGATTAATAATATTTGATAGTTCTCTTTCAAGTAAAAGCCAACAGTGATGATTCCCAGACATTAATAACTAATAAACAGATTAAATTATTTAAAGTAATCGTTTAAAAATCCTGGTTAAATCCAATTTCAAGAATACATTCTCAGCATAATTCCTCCGTAGAGCCATTGTATTTTTAATTACTTCCAGGGACTCTCTTGCATAATCAGCAGCTCATTTGCATTTCCTCCCATTTTTCCTCTTCACTTTTTATTACCTGAAGCTTTTCTGATCTGTGCCTCGTTTATTTTAAACCTCCGGGATCAGTGTCTTTCCCTCAGCAGAAAACATAAGATCCTTTCAATGAAAATGGTTTATTGTGTGTTTTTGGGTGGAGAACCGTGGAAAGAAAAAATAACTTTATCTTCGACCAGCAGAGAATAGAAAAAGAAATAAATATTTACCTGCACTCCCAGAATTCCAAAGACAATGAAAAAAGCGCAGCAGATGAGAACAATGTTTCCAATTGGTCTGAGAGATGTGATCAGTGTCTCAACGACCAGTTTTAAACCTGGAGCCCGACTTATCACCCTGCAGGACACACAACATGCACAACACAAAAGAGAAAATATCAAGACAAGACAGGAGTAAAATTCAAGAAATGTATGCTTTGAATGCCAAACCTTTAAACAATGACCTTCTACAATCTGTTAGCACCCAGAGTATGTGATGGGGATGACTCTCAGCTACCAACATGCCACATTTCAGCTCAATATCTGTAAAACTGACTGCATTACAGCCACCTTTATGTTTTGCTAGGGTCAATTAGCTGTGGTGGCCATCTTCAATCCAATTGAGTCCATGCATTAATCAAGATGTGCATCCAATGATTCCTTCCTGAAGGCTTCATTAAAAGAAGTCCACTAGTTCACAAGATTTTTTGTCAACAGAAAGACAGCGTTAACTCCAATATTTACTGCCAAAGTGGTAAACAAATATCTTGAGCAATCTGTAAATGCACGGAGTATGTGTTGGGGATTAGTTTCAGCTACTAACACACCAAATTATAACTTAATACCTGTAAAATTAACTGAGTTTTAGCCATTTTTGTGTTAGCCAAGGTCGATTAGCCGATCATTTTGAATTGGGGTGACTGCAAAAGTTAATTATTTGTAGATGTGCACCCAGTGATTAATTTCTGAGAGTTTCATTAAAATCTATTTACTGGTTCATGAGATATTTTGCTAACAGACAGATGCACATGCACACACACGCACAGAGAGGCAAATACATTATTTGCCTCCCTTTCAGGGCAGCAGGGGGTAAGGAGAAAATATCCCATCCTCCTACCTGAGCGGTCGCAAGGTGCGAAGCAGCCGAAGGACTCGCAACATCCCCAGGATTCGGTTCCCATCCACCGATGCGATGGAGACCAGGATGTCTACCAGCGACACAAACACCAGCAAGCCGTCTAAGACGTTCCAGCTGCTCTGCAGATACACGCCTTCTCCAAAGTACAGGCCCAAAGCTACAACCTTACCACACACACAAATCCATCAGAATTACTTACACTGATACAAAAAAAGATGTATTGTGATCCTCACCCAAGGAAGAACCTCTCCTCCTTATTAGTGAGATGAGAAAATGCTCCCTGAGTGAAATGCTTGTACTGTTAATGTTACCTTGATCATCATCTCGCCCACAAAGATGACAGTAAAGATGTAATTGGATACACTGAGAAACACTCGCTCCTGTCACACACACACAAAAAAAAAGCACATGTGAGAGTGTGATCAGCGACACACACGCACAGAGGCACATTTGTCATTTCAGAGGTTGTGTGTTCCAGTAGCTTCAGCTTTGATTCTGGACAGCAACACGTTGCATAATGAGCTGAAACAAAAAGCACAGCAGTTGCAGTAGAAACAATATAAAATCATACAAACAATGCGCAGTCTGACTGTAGCGCTCAGATTCATTTTACATCAGCTGCAAGCAAGCATGCGACCTTCTGCATTATTTCCATTTTTATCAAGCCCAGCTCTCCTCACTTCAAAGAGCTCTTTAAAGCGGACATTTATTTAGTTATTCCATTACCTTCTATGAGTCACAGAGCTTTCTCTGTATGAAAAGCTCTGCCAAGTCCACTCCAAATGGATCCATTCTCTCCTGCAGAAAATGCTCCACCTTAACTGTTTGAAACACCTGGTGTGTTCTCCCAGTTTCTTTCACTTCACAATGAAACACACTTTCAATCAGAGGGTGCATTTCTTCCGCCAAAAGGAATCACGTCCTCTGTCGTTGTTCTAAAAGGCTTTCCCTTGACTTCGATGAAAAACACAATGAAGTCAAGCAAAAAATGAAGGAGAATCCACAAAAACGTATCTTGTGATGGACTGCCGACGTGTCCAAGGTGTACCCCGCCTCTCCCTGCAACCCTGGATGGATGAAGGAATAGATTTTCTGCGTTTTGAATTGAATTGAACTGATTGTAAGTATGTGAGAGTGGTGATAGGTGCCTGATCACTGGTACGAGTGGAGCAACTGCATCCCCATTTTTCAAAGTGGGCTGCACCTCCATGTTTTACCTGAAAATCAACTAAACAAGCCCTGATCACTCCTTGAAAGCAAATTTACACAGATGGTGGCAATTAATTTTTTTAGTAATCAAATAATTTTAGAAAATAACTAAATTCTAGATGGACTGCTGCTGTCTAACAACTACAGTCTCAAAAAACTCAGAGCGGTTCATTTGAACACCATTTTATAAACTTTTACACCATTGCCATGTTTGCATTAGTTGGTTAGAATTTTATAGATACTTGCAAATGGCAACAGCAGCAGCTAGCTATAGCACTTCAAGTGCAGCCTGGGCAACTTCTGGCAGAAATATAATATAGTATGAAAAATGTAATGGGAAACTGATGACAATGCAAACATTTTAAAAATAGTATTTGCATGAACAGATATAAAACTTTGAGTCTGGAGTTGTCTTAAGATGGCAGCGATCCACGTTGGCCTTGGTTCCACTCAGACTAGCCATTAGCTCGTCAATCTGATCAGAACTGCCTATTTTCTCAAAACTGAGGTCATTCGAATGCCTTTCTACAACAGGTAAGATAATAAGTGTTCATAACTTCTCCACAGAACCCCAGTTTGATAAATCCCTTTATGAAAAGAGGCAGTAATGTGGGACTGTTCCAAAGATGTCGTTCAATAGGTATAGTTAATCATTTTTTCCCATGGTGCTGCTTCATGAGGAGGAGGGAAGTGAAACAAATAAGACCATTCTGGCTTTTACATTTCGGATGTGGTTCAAACTCTTCCTTTGGTCTTCATATTTGTCTATGTGACTGTAAAAATAGCTGAACCTGAATTTAAACGCTGCTGCCCATCTCACAGCACTGTGGGCATTATCTCCTTCCTTTTTGACAAGGATAGTGAAGCGTGTCCAACACTAAAGGATGTTTGAAAAAGGAACAATGGAGCTCCTGTCATTATTATGTAGAGAGTTCGACCTGCTCTTGGTATTGCTGTCATCTGAGCTTCTTCCCAAAGACTAAAACCTTTGTCAGGTTTTCACAAGTTTTAAGCACCTTTTAGGCAAATTAAAAAGTACTTTTGCATTGCTGGAATAAACTGACTTTGCAATATGTGCCCATAAAGGGTCTATTGGTTTAAATTCTTATGTCATGTTTTCCTCAGATATTCTTGTTTACTCAAGTCCATCTTGTTTTTATTTTTTAAAACTTGGGTCTAAATTCTGCTCAGTTTATCGCAAAATATCTCAGGCCCCACAAAGGGATCAATGGATGTACCTCTATAACTGGAGTCAACCCAATTCAGGATGGCTCCCACAACTAAGTGAGCCTAGAAAACAATAAAATGGCTAAAACTTGGTCAATTTTACAAATATCAGATTATAATTTTGTGTGGTAGTAGCTGAGAGTCATCCTCAACAGGCATGCTGAGTGCCACGCTTAGAGCGCAACGTCTTTGTTTAAAACTTTGGCATTAACTGTTGTGGTCCACCTTTTTTGTTTGTTAGCAATATATCTCAAGAACCACGGGATGGATTTTAAGGAAACTCTTAGATCGATCACCAGCTCTACAAATGAATAAATTTTGGAATTAACCTTTGCAAACACATAAGTGGTTATGACACGGTCACTTTTACAGACATTACGCTAAAACTTGGTGTTTTAGACGCTACAAAGTCATCATTAACACACACTCTGAGGGCTAACATCACGCATAGCGACATTTAAAAGGTTTAAAGGTTTAAATGTCACTGTTTAGATTTGTTTCTTCTCAGCAGAGGATGAAAGGCAGTGGGCGATATGCATAGGGCTTTAATTAAACCCGTTTTTATTTTCTGAATTGCAGTTAACACTTCATCCTGTTTTATTCAGTTAAAACCATTTTTTTTGTTCAATTCAGGTGGTTTTCCTTTTGACCAAATGTTGGTTTGCTGATCCTGTTGATTATCCGTGTCAGTTTATAGGCTCTCCTGTTTTATCTGCTGGATCAAAGCATTTTACCTTTCGCTCTACTACCTGCGCCTTGTGTCTACCTGCTTCTCCATTTCTGTTTGTCTTATTGATTCCCGGCCTGAAGCACCCTTAGTTATTAAAGTTTTTTTTTTTTGTTAAGTCTGCTCACCTCCTGTCTTTTAAACTCCACTTCTAAGTTCTCCACCTTTGCTACATCCTGCAACAAGAACAAATGTTTCAAAGCTTCATCGAGTTAAATTATTTTGATCGGATAAAAATAACGCTAATAAAATATGAAAACTAGATTTTTTAATATTCAAAAGGTGTTAAAATATTTAACAAGAATTTCCAAGGATACATGAAGCCAACAGGAGGTGAGGAATGTAAACTAAATCTAAAGTAACAGTATTAAAATGTTGTTTTCATCTATAATTAAGCTATTTAATAAAAGCAATCCTCTGTCTCTGTGTCGGGGGTCTGGCTCTGTCTGAGGGGGGTTTCTTTCCTCCTCTCTCTGTTTCGTTGGCAAGCTGAAGCTCTTTCTCATATGCGTGCCTGTTTTCGTTCACGTGTTTGTTTAAATTGGTGGTGTTGCTACAGTAGCAAATAGCCTGCCTATGCACTTGGCAGTTTGCAACGTTTTTATTAAAAGGAGGTAAAATGGCTCCGCATGACTCCTCTTTCTCTGCATCATCCTGTCATCACTCTCTGCAAGCCAGCATGTGTTTTTTGTGTTCACCGCACCGCTGAGTTACGTGACGGCACACAACAGAGCACAGCAGAGCTGAGGAGGAGTAAAGTGTGCAGGCGAGATGTGATCGGAGCGGTGTTTGCACAGACATGTCTACTTTTAATGAAACAGGAGCAACACGCCGGGCATCGGGGAGAGAATCTGAAACTGGAATATCAGCCCCCATCACGCTAGTATTGATCAATACTGATGTCGGCGTTGGTATTAGCGCAATCGATGCTCGAATCGACCGGCCCACCACGAGGAGTGAAGGTTTTACCTCGCAAACTGGTTTATGAAGGAGTAAACAAAGAAAGTGTGAGTCTGAAGGCAGTTTAACAGAGATCCACTTTGATGCGTGAGGCTTTGAAGAGTCATGATGATCTCTGGATGGTTTCTGGCACATCATGTAATTGTGTGGGCAATAAGAGCTGATTAATATATGAAAACTTGCCATCAAAGAGTCATGGGTTACATAACCTCAGAGAGAAGTGGCGTAATTGGTGCCTGCGTGTGCTCACTCACACATGGCTAAAGCTATTTTGTGCGTGTTTCACTTTCCTACCAAATACCATCAAACCCTTTTCCTGCGTTTGCAGATATTTTGCATCCAAAACGAGCTCAAAAAGAAGGAACACTAACTGGATTTGCATTATTGTTTTAAAAGGGTTATGTTAAAAAGCACAAGTAAAGACACCCACACCTCTGCACAACCCTGTAGGAAGGTGCCACGTTGCTGATTAGTGTTTCTGCAGCTGCATGGTCACCGCTCCGTCCGAGATTTAAAGCACTCTGCAAGAAAGCTTGCGGCGGCAACAAAAGATGGCTTTTATCACTCAGCTGAATGTTTCTCAGAGTCCAACCTGAACTTAACAGCACAAAATAAAAGGACACGACCTCAGTCTGAAAAAGTCTTTCAAGTCTTACAAGAACCCATTAGACCCCTTATTAGACCCCATGAAAACGTTTAAATATGCAGTTTTTTCTACTTAAACAAAAACGACTATTTAATTGCATCCAAAAAAAAGATAAATCAACCCTGAAAATATTAATTTTGACCAATGAACTGTTCAATTAGAGAGAAGCTTAACCTTCAGGAGGTGAATCTTTCAGAAGTAAGCGCTACAATGGTACATTTTAGGCAGAAGGTGTCATGAGCTGTTGCAGCTGTGTCTTAAAAAGCACAATAACCTAGAGCAGTGGTTCCCAGATTTTCCAGCTTCTGATCCACAAACTAAGAGCGGCAGAGGCTTGTGACCCCAAATATTCCCACTTTAATAATTAATAATTTAATACAAATTCTGTTATTAAAGAAGAACATACTTGTTTTAATTATTATTGTTGCATCTATTATTTGAATTATGGTGAAAATATGCCATTAACAATCTTTTTATATGTAAGTTTATTTCTGGAGATCATTTGTGGACCCTCACTTTACATTTCATGACCCACAATAGGTCCTGACCCCAACTTTGGGAACCACTGACCTAGGGCACAACGTTCAAAACAATTATTACGTTTATGTTTTGCATCCAAGGCACAGACTTTACAAGTATTTTAATGTGGTTTTGATCACTATTTTTTTGAAGGTCTTTTAATTTTTATTTGGCTGCAAAGACCTGAGAGACACCGTCCTTCAATTGTGTGTCAAGTTTTCACCTTGTTGGAGCTAAAATGCTAGTTTATGTGTCAAACTGTGATATCGTTAATATTTTCAACAAAATAAAAATGGGACCAGATTTTGTCGTTGTGAGAGGCTGTTGGCTGCTTTTAGATCTAAATGATTGCTAGGTCAAAGCCAAGTGGCCTCATAAACCAAACAAAAGAAAACATTCATTCAAAAATAATCAAGTACTGGAATAAAATGAGTTAAAAGCTGGTAAAGCTGTGTAGAGAAAGTCAGAAAGTATGAAGACCTATTGCTGAATAACACTTTAAAATTTACAACAAACTTCAGCTTCTCGGAAGCAAATGATGGATGACTCAAGACTTTGGCACGGCGCTGTACGCTAGGAGAAATAAATATAATAGTACATAAGTATTACTGTAAATGTTATGGTTGAATTTAGAGGAAAAAAATAAAAACTACATTTAGGAGTGTAATAAATTATGGACTTTGACACACAAACATTATTCTGAGTCCAAATTATACATTCACAAAAGGAAGATCAAAGGTTGGTGTTAAGTGTATTGTTTTTGTGACATTTTTACAAGTACACAAAACGTTACCATGCTTTTGGGATGTATGTCGGGTCTCTCCAGCGCTATGGTGATGCAGTTCAGAAAAATGAAAAGCAGGACGATGTAATCGAACATCTTGTGACTTATGACCTTCTGACACCAGATCCTGAACCTTAAGAGACACAAGAAGAAGGACAAACAATCAGCTACACCTCCCATCTAACATAAAACACACCACCTGTATCATTTCCACCCTTGCATGTCTCCATGTAACGTGTATATTTAAACTTTACCACCTTTAATTGATAAACGTGAAAATTGCATTACTAAAGCTGAACTGTAAGCTTCACACTTTCACTGTGAGCTTTCACATGTGAGGGGGTTTGAAACACTTGGACCACTCAGGGGACTATCAGGGGCTGTGTGTCAGTGTGTGTGTTGGGGGAGTGTATTTGTGTCAGGACTGTGTGCATTTACTGGTTATGTGGAGCAAACACATAAAGGGACCACTCCTCATGCTCTCGGCACCACTGAGGCTCATATGGCTCCAGTATCTTCTTCAGCCTCTTACATAAACTCTGCAGGAAACACACACACACACACACACACACACTCGGTTTCAAAACAAAGAACACTTGCATGATTAAATGCATAATTTCAAGAAATATATTAAAAGGCTGTTTACTATTTCATTCTGTACACTCTTCAAATTACCTTAATTATGCATCGTTTATGCTCAAAATTGAATGTAAATAATTAAAAATACAGATAACCTGATCTTGTGCCTGTTGTTGTACAAAAAAGCATTCCAACATAGCTGAGGATATTAGGACAAAGTTTCTTCAAGGCTTTACCTGATTTAAATGAAGGTGATTACATACTTTTTTAGTTCTGTTGTTGCCTAGAGTTATCAAGGTCTGAATGTTTACCGTTTTCCAGAAAATTAGCAGCAACTTTTTGAACTTTTGCTTATTCATAAACAAGAATGTTTTACATCTTATAACCCGACAGAACAAGGCAGCTTGCCTTTTTTCTTATTTTTTAATTTTTTTTTTTTTTATAGCGACCGAATCAAACTGCAACAACATCATCATAGTTGTGTTATTTCCGTTCATTCACCTCCTCAATCTCCTCCTCCTCGTGGTCGCCATGGTAATATGACGTCAGCGTGGCCTCATCGTAGCTGTGGTCCGGGAGGTGAAAGGTGGTGCCGTTGCAGTCGGGCGAGAGGAGTGTGGGAACCTGCAGGTGGTCCGACTGGTCCAGAGACTGCTCCCTGCTGCTGGGGTCAGACAGCAGGGACTCCATCTCTCCTGATTGGCTCCTCCTGTGGAGGCTGGGACCTCGGCTGATGCTGGTCCAGCTGGAGCGACGGCTCTCCGGTCCGCTGTCCCACAGAGACTGCGAACACAGCAGCGCTGAGTAGGTTTTCTGACTGACCGGTTTAATATAAATTAACATGCTTTTCTTAGTATATTAAAGCTAATTATTGCCTGCTGCTAACGGCAAGAGGCAATACTGTTTGCATGTGTAAGTGGGTGTGTGTGGGTGTGTGTAGCTTTGGTAAAATATTTGGTAAACTGATGAAAAATGGTGTGGTAGTGGCTGAGAGTCAATGCTAAGATAATCTGAGTGCTAACTGATCGCCCAAGATCTGTTTTTAAAACCTTGCTATTAGCAACTGGAGTCAACCCTGTCTATCTGTTAGCAAAATACCTCATGAAACTTTCAGAAGGTAATCTCTGGACGTACATCTACAACCAATTTTTTGTTGGACTCAACCTAATTCAAGATGGCTGCCACAGTTAATCAATTTAGCAAACACTAAAATGACTACAAGTCAGTCGGTTTTACAGACATTGAGCTAAATGTGGTGTGGTAGTAGCTGAGAGTCCAAACACATTCTCTGAGTGCTGCCACATCTCACAACAACTCATGAGATCATGGATAAACATCAGTTACAAGGTTTGACCCAAACTGTTTTAACTCTCAGCGTAAAATAGTTTTAGTGTAAATCACCGGCTTGAAAGGCAGCAGGTGAAATTCATACTAGGACTTAAATTCAGGGAGTATTTTGGCTGCTATAAGTGTTTTTTTCCTGAATGGGTCTGCATATTGTGCTCTTTAAGGCTACATGAGTCCCTTTCAGTATTTTAAACAACCTCACTGATTGGACAGTAATGCGAAAACATAACTTAATCATTTCCATCATTTAGGGAGTTTTATAAAGCAAAAGTCAGGGCTGGCTGGTGTATTCACTTTGTAATTTTAGAAGGCAAAACTCAATGAAGAAAGATCTCCAAATGTTTCATGAGAACTTTGATTTCTTTTAAGATAAAATCTAAGAATAATATAAAAAAAGGCAATTGCAAGAATGAGTGCAGTTTTAACTCATCTGCAGGCTGAACGTGAGCGATGTAAAGGTCAGGTTAAAGCTGCTTCATTTTCTGATTTGATCTAATAAACGGGCTGGTCCTAATGTTTCTAACGTGCAGACACTTGGACCGCAGACCTGAACAGACCAGGATGGAACCTGATTAGACTGTGGATGATTTACTTTAGTTCAGGATGGGTCTAACATTAGTGCTCAGTCACCAGGCAGGACAAAAACAGTGACAGCTGTTTGGAACAGTAAGACTGGAAGCCAAGATCTTCACTTTATTGGAAAGATTACATCAGTTTTCAGCAAATCACTGACAGCCGCATGAAATTAAACTGGATTTTTCCTCAAACGGGCAAATTTCTTTCAAAACACAAACTGAGCTAATCAACAGTTGGTGGTTGGAGCAGAAGGCCCTTTCACAAGAAAACTACTCATCCAAATAACGCTCATTCCAAAAATATTAGCTTTTGCAAAGTTTTATGAAGATAGAAACACATTTAGTGACTTGTTTGGGCTTGAGAATGCAAATGAGTGTGGGGGCTTTAGGAAAACTTTACCAACTACAATTCTACAACTCATCTTTAACAAAACTTTCTATTTTTTTTCCTACTGAGAAAATAAAGTCTGTAATTCCTGTAACTCCTTTGTAGGATTTAGAAATTGATCCAATCATTCTTATTGCAGAGCTCTGCCTGGATTTATTTCCTTTTCCTAAATAGATTCCTTCTTACTGCTTCTGTAAATCTGCTTTACTGCAGTTAATTTTCTAATAATGCATGTAAAATAATTATGTGCCCCGGGCTCACCGGCGTCCTCTGTTCCAGGCTGTTGATGTCGGTGGAAGCGCCACTCGCCCGCCGGGACTGGCTGCAGTTTATGATGGGTGTGGCCGCGGTGTGCGTGATGAGCGGCAGCGGTGGAAGAGGCGGGGGAGGCATGGAGGCTTTCGGGTTCAGGAGGCCATTAGGGGTGAGCATCATGGCCTGGATTTTCAGTTCTGCAAACAAACACACAAAACAATCTCTGTAAAAGAATAGTTTGTTTATTATACTTTAAAATCTGCACCTAATTTCCCTTATCAAATCCCTTTTTAGAAACATCTAAAGGCATTTTTATTTACCTAATTTGTTTGATGCTTTTATTCACTTTTCTTTCTGTGAAGCACTTTGTGATGTTGTGTCTGTGGAAGGTGCCATAGAAATAAAATTTACTTACTTACTTACTTCAAATACTGAAGAATGTAGGCACTTAAATGTAAATACAGAGTTATATGAGGGAATATTTCACCTAAAGTGTCCAAATTTACATTTTTACCTTACAGAAGCAGGCTATTTTTCCACTTCTAACAAAAATACAGCAATTACATATGATGCAATCCATCACAATATGATGCAATAAGATACAATGCAATATAATATAATACAGTAAGATATTATTCGATGCAAAGAGAAAATGGTCTGCAAACATATTTGAATGTTATGATGTTAGTTTTTTGGCCTATCATTCCTTGAAGAATTGAATATCGCCTCCTGCTTTTATGCCAGAGTTTGAAACTTAAAACATTTTATAACGTTTTATCAGTTTTGGTCAAACTCTGTAAATGCTTACACGCGATTTCGTGCAACATTGCGAAATATGAACTGTTCTGTTAGCACTTGAAGTATGTGTAGACTCTCGGCTACTACCACACCAAATTTTAGCTTGATATTTATGAAATTGACAGAGTTATAGTCATTTTTGCATTTGCTAAGGTCCCTTTGCTGTGGCAGCCATCTTGAATGGGGTTGACTCCAAATATAAATAATTTGTAGATGTACATCCAAAGATCACTTTCTGAGAATTTTATTAAAATCTGCCCAGCGGTTCATGAGATATTTTGCTAACAGACAGAAGAACACACACAAACATTATTGCCCTTTCGTCCTCAGCGGCAGGTGATAAAGATTTCAAAACAGTGATCAGAAGCTTTTAAAAATAAAAACCTCAGAAGCTTTTAAAAATAAAAACCCTACAAAAGTAAGAATCCCAAAAGTGAGGCCCGTTTTGTACCTGCAGCGTAAAGCTCCCTCAGCTTCTCCTCGTCCTGGTAGCAGAGCGACTGTCTCTCATCGTCGGCTTCCGATCTGTTGGCGTCACCCTGAAACGTACAGACACACCAGGAGGACCCCATCGTAACAGTCTTCCTTTATTTATTTATTTGTTTTCCGCACACAAACTGTTGACTGCTTGATATGTGGAACACATGAGGAAGTCGGAGGGGAGCGATTAAGAAACAAAGAGTGGGAGACAGACGGGCGGAGGGAATCTCCTGTGTTCTCTGGTTGAGTTATGTGCATTGCTTTGGCAGCGATCTCCTGTAGTCATGCCAATAAAGCTTTACTGAATTTAATTAAAATTCACGCCAGAAAGATTGAGGCAGACAGCTTTGGCAAAGGGTATCCATATATGTGTGCACGCGCAACGCCGAGCAAGTGTTCTCTGATGCTGGAGATAAAAGATGGAAACTAAACAACAGAAGCTCACCAGCTGCGAATGGCAAGCCATATCAAACACTTCTCCTACCCCGGAGAGTATTATAAGCGTACATGCATGTCAGCGAGAAAGACCGATAGAGCAGGAGAGAGAGAGAGACGGGAGAGGAATAGATGAGAGAAGAAAGAGCAGCGGATAAAAAGACAGAGGAGAAACCACACAGGCAGGATGGTGGAGATTATTCTCTTGTAAGGAGCTTTGGTATCAACAGCACAACAGAGCACAATTAGTCTCCTTTTCTCTGCAGAGTAGCTCAAATAAAACTGCGTGTTGGCTCTTACTTCAGCCTGAAAGCCCTCAACTAAAATGGCTACGAGCAGGTTGAAGAGGACGTAGTTTCCAAATGTCATGAGGGCCACAAAATAGAGGGCAGCCAGCGGCGTGGTAGAGGCCATCCCGTTATAAAGCACCGCGTTCCAGTCCTCCTGGGTGAGGATCTGCAGATTAAAGATGTACAAAGACGTTTTAGAAGTCATAAAAGCACAGAGTCAAATGCCGAAAAACTTCAAGCTGAGGATCTTAATATAATATTTGTAATCTTTATAATCTTCGTGTCATTTAAACAATAATGATGTTCATAATTGTTACAAGGAGCTCCTGTGGAGAGTGTGTGTTTTACTTCTGCCGATCCCCCTCTGCTTTCAAAGCAAATGTTACCTGCCCAATGATGGAGTGTAAAAACAAATTAAAAAATAAAAACACACAAAATAACTGAGAAGATAATCAGCAGCTGCAGTCTGAATGTCACTCCTCCAAATTAAAAATCACATTTAAATACAAATGCATCCGAAATGTTTTCAGTCTTTTAAGTTCCCCACGTGGTTTTTTAATGAAGCCTTTTTATAAAAGTAAAATATTTTGCATAATTCCTCCTTTTGTTTGCTTGGCTGAAGCATCTTTGGCAGCATCCAGATCCTCAGGTCTTCTTAGAGATGATTCTGCAAACCTTAAAGGGTTACTGTGATTAAGGTCTATTTATCCATCTCTGGTTCAGTCTCTCCTCAATCCTCCTGTGTTCCAGTTATTTAATCGCTGCATCCACACTGCTCTTAAATTATGCCTCTTCTCATTCTAAAATGTTGCTTTTCTTCATTGTTCCTCTTGCTTAACCGTCCAGAAGCCCTCAAAAGAGAGAGAGAGAGACGAAGAGAAGTGGAGAATCCCTTGAAACTTCGAGTCACTTTGATGAGAAGGCCACAGGAGGGTTAAAGTCAACCAACTCAACGCTGCCTTTGATCAAACTACTCAGGACTACATGTTGGACCAGGAAGCCACCTGCAGACCGGTCTGCTAGGGACTCTTTCAGACTTAGTCACCCTAATATATGAATTTCACATCAAAACTTTTAAAATGTTTGATTAAATAGTTTCAAACAATAGTTTGTTTTTGATGTTGTTCCCTCTTCACCTCAGCAGAGATATTAAAGCTCAGCCCAGGTGACCATGTAAGGACTTCTTCAGGACTTTCTCAGAAGCCTCTTTCAGACTGCGGTTTTACGAGATTGCAGCACAGACGAGCTCCTCTTCACGTTGCTTTTAGTCGCTCCCACGTGAACGGGTCGAGCCAGTCAGCTGCTGCGATGATGTGCGCTTCCACACACGTACAGATGAAGCCAGCAGGTGACAGCAGCACTGTTGGTTAGAACGGAGCGCTGCAGGCTTCCCCGCCACTTCACACATCCTCTCCAAACTCAGCCCCACAACAGCTTCTGTAATCGACTCCAAGCGGTAACAGCAGCGGATCATTTTCAACCATTCCACCTCAGCTGTTTCACACGCGACGATGATGTAGGAGGAGGCCGACTCAGGTCCATCTTTAAAGAGTTGAGTGAGTTTTTCAAAGACCACTGTTGTGCTTTTTTGAGTTTACTTTCAGGTTATTGTCTTGTTGAAAAGTCAACCCTCACATCAGTGAAGTAATGACAGCTTTTGGAAATAAGTGTTTCCACTCACAGCTGCTCCATATATTTTTTAGCATCCATCATTCCTTCTATCCTGAACGGTTTTATGGACAAACCTCTCCAAAGGGTGATGCTACAACTTTTAATTTTTACTGAATAAATAATTAATTTATCGATATCAAAAATCATCTAAATTGAATACATCACACATAAGTTTCTGTTTGTGTGTGTGTGTGTGTGTGTGTGTGTGTGTGTTTGTGTGTGATTAAGGGTTTTTCTAACCTGAAAGACGGTGACTGTTGCCCACAACAAGGAGTCAAAGTTTTTTCTGTCAGGTAAAGTGTCTCCGCTGACTTGTCGCAAGCCAAACTTACAGCCAAACAGATGCATCCCCAAAATACTGCAAAACACACATTAATGCAAAACAAAACAAAAAAAAACAATAAGAAAACATCTCTGTTACATGATAATGTTTAAACTATAAGAACCTAAAGTATTGCTGCTTGTGTCAGTTTTTAACATGATAAGAAGTGTTAAAATGTTTGATATAAAAAGTCAGTACTCATCACTGTGACAGATTAAGGAATAATGTGTTTAAATAGAAAAAAAAGCCAAGAAATTACTTTGAACTGTGTCTAAACGCATAGTTTCACCTTCACAGAAACAAAGGCGATACCTGAATATGAAGATAAAGAGCATCAGCAACATGCAGAATGTGGCCACGTTGTCCATGGTCTTCATCAGCACCACCAGCTGCCTCCTCAAAGCAGGAAGGAACCGAACCAGCTTCAAAACTCTCAGGAGACGGAAAGTACGCAGCACCGACAGGCCTCCCTCAGCCTCACCCACAATCTCCCACACACTGAAACGCGCGGAGATGACAAACACACCGAACCACAATCCACAAAGGGGTCAACAGCTGCTAAAACTCAACTGGAACTCTTCAGCTGAAAGCTTCCATCAGCAACACCTACAAACAAATGACTTTGGTAGGATAAGAGATGAATCATTATGAATTATATGTGACATGTGGCTACTTAAAATATAAAATTAGCCGTATCTGTTTCCAGTCCTCCAGCTAATAATGAGAGCAAGAGAAGTGTGAACGGACACTGTAAACAAGCTTCAAACACAGATCCATAATTCAGCTTTTAGTACTACATAATAAAGTGAACCAAGCCTCTCTGGACCCTGAGTGCCCTGCTACTTCAATCAGCGTCACTGTGACAGCAGCTGCAGAGCTGTGCTGCAGGGATCAAAAGGATTTCCCAATAACAAGAGGGGGGATTTAATCACACCGTTTCCATTTTGGTGACAAAAAACATGCACGCGAGCATTTTCCCCTCACCTGATTATGACAATGATGCTGTCGAAGCCGTTGTAAGGGTTCTTGATGTAGCCAAAAAGGCCAAGAGCCAGGAGCTTGAGCAGCATCTCGAGGCTGAAGAGACTGGTGAAGACCATATTACTGATCTCCAAAATGTCTGTCAGCTCCTGCGGCTGAGGCGGTTCGGTGTTCGTAGAGAGAAGAGGGGGTGACATACAGAAAGGGACAGGCAAAAAAAGAGAAAAATGAGCAAATGAACCGAGACAGGCAGCGTGGGGCTCAGTTGTCTCAACCGCCAAAAAAATTTAACATTTTAATGTAGATCATAGTTTTATCAGCAGTGTTTAAAAGTGGAGAACTTTATGCTTTTTAAATACTGATATCAAGGATAAAACTCAAGATATGAGCTGCACAGGGACAGCAGAAGGGAAAAACACAACAGAGGAAAACAGTTCGCTCTTATCAGATCAGTGATGATTTAGCTGATTTATTCAGACTGCACAATGAATACTAAGTACAGTGCATGCAGGTCAGACTTCCAATTTCACTGATTTTTAAACAAGCATGTGACTACTACTGTAGAAAAAACTCATTAAAGCATTAGATAGGGTCTTTTGAATTGGGGTTCTGTGTAAGGTTTCTCGCAATCAGTATGTTACCTGCTGTAGACAGCTCTTTGAAAAGCCTCGGTTTGGAGGATTAGAGGGTAAATAACCAGACTGACAAGCTAACAGCTAGTCCAGCCAAGGCCAAAGTGGATTACTGTAGTCTTTAAAACACTCCAATCATAAAAATGTCAAAGTGGTTCATGAAAATGCTGTTTTATAAATTGTTACAAAGTCATCTGTATGACCTTCCCGTTAGAAGTCTGCACAGGAAGTGCTACAGCTGCTGCCACCGATGTTTGTGCTTGCAAATAATCACAGATTTCTATGTAAATAAAAGTGAAATGCAAAACGGACATCTGTGCAGAAGTTTATAAAATAACATGAACCTCGATGAAATCTTTTAGATTAGAGTTCAAAAAAAAGTTAAAAAACAAAAACAACTGGACTTCTATTCTGTAGCTGAAGACGTTTCGCTTCTCATCCGAGGAGCTTTCTCAATTCAGAAA
>NC_051432.1:16348936-16455995 GCF_001649575.2 Kryptolebias marmoratus
CCACACTCTCTATTTCTGAATTGAGAAAGCTCCTCGGATGAGAAGCGAAACGTCTTCAGCTACAGAATAGAAGTCCAGTTGTTTTTGTTTTTTAACTTTTTTTTTAATTTACCATGGCCTGGATGACTGAGAATCTACACCAGCATAGATTAGAGTTGTTTTAAGATGAGAGCAATGCACTTTTTAAGCTTGTCAGAAATAATTTCTGTTTCTCCAAACTGAGACCATTCAAAGAGCTGTCTACAGCAGGTAAGATACTGATTGTTCATAACCTTTCATAACCCCACTTCAAAAGATCTGAACTATTGCCTTAATGCCCCATCTACACCACTCCAGATATTTAAAAATAATGTATTTTTTCTCTGTTTATAATAATTTATCTGTCCACACAGTCTAACAGAGATGCTGAAATACCCATGCCGTGACACTTAATGGTAAGAACCTTCACATTTTTCTGGGATAGTTTACAGTCGTCTCTTAGTTATGAACCATAACAGTACACAAATAAAGTGTACTGGCAGCAGGATTAGGCTTGAAAGAGATGTCAAAAACAACTTCAGTGTTGCTTGAGCTTCTAGAGAACAGTGATAGTGGGCATGTACAGATGCTGGGTCATCATTTCTGTAAAGCTTTGTGTCTCCTGTTAAAGCTGAGATTATACTGGCATTCAGCTCATCAAGAGAGCAGAGCTGTGGTTTATTCGATATGCAGAAATCCCTGCAGTTCTCCTTTTAAACAATACTGGAAAAATACCAATATGCAGATGGGATGGCACAATAAGAAAAGTCATTAAATGGAAGTATGTTCTTCACACAGAAACATAACCAAAAAGTTTCATTTTATCTCAGCAGTTTTTGAAGTTCATGAAATATTGACAATAATTGTTCCTTCTTGGCTTTTGTTCAATTTCAAACCTGCTTACAAGTTCTACTCGGACGGCGCACGACAAGTTACAACAATCAAATTTGCACGACAGGCTTGAAACGACACTATTTCTGTCTCCACCATGCATGGCGAATAAACAAGTTGTCATACGAGTTTTTAAGGACCTTCACTTTGTAAACAGTTTAAAAAATTGTTCATTTTTCTCAATAAAAACAGTTTGCATGTGGACGCAGCAAAAAAAATCTTTGTCTTTAAAAATACTTGAAGTATTGTAAATGAGGTTTAAGTTCTTAGTTTTTTATTTTATGACTCTAAAATGTAGAATTTAGGAAAAAAATCAAATTCAGCTTGACTTATTTATTAGTTTAAGACAAGATAGGACAGTTTTTTGAACTTTTTTCTTTGTTTGAGGTCCTAAAGTTGCAGTCTTGTGACTAAAACATGCATAAATTTGACAGTTTTTACAGAAAAAACATCAAGACAACAAGCATTTGATCGTCTGACTGATGTTGTTTTTGCAACTGAAATGTGAGACGCCATCAAGTCAAACGATAAAGACCCCTCAGGGGAGAAGCAGCACAGACACCTCTGTGTTTGGCAAAAGATCTAATTGGAAAAAATAAAGTAAAATCTTTACACAGAGAGAAAAATAAGTGCTGTAGATTTCAAAGCACTGCAGATTTTTCAAGGTTTGCATACCAATGAAAATTCAAAACAAGTAAAAAGCATTTGATGCAAGAAAAGCTCTTTGAGGACAACAAAACATCATGGCAGTCTCTAAGAGAATGTTGTGCAATTTTTAGCTTTAAAGTTCAGTAATTACTGTCAAAGAGGAAGAACATACGTTTGACAAGAACACTGACACAAAGTTACAGCAACAGCTTGAGTATCTGATGCAGACCAGATGCATGTTTACATCATTTCACACAGCTGCGAAGCACGGTGGTGGTAGTATTACGTTATGGAACTGCAAGCTCCTGCAGAAACAGCAAATTAGTCATGAAAAAGTGCTTGTTGTGCAATTATTTTAAAGAAGCTCAGTGATCTTCAGGACACTAACAAAAAGGAATGATTTTGAACTTAATTATTGTGAAGGTTTTAATCCAGCTGAAATGTTTTGGAGGATCTGAAATGTGCAAAACATTTAAGGGAAATCCCAAAACATCTTAAAGTTGGGAAGTTTTGCACAGAACGGTGATCTGAAATTTCAGCAGGTTGATAGTAACGACTCCTGGTAAAAATAAAACTGAGATCATATTTATTATTTTTATTATTTTGACTGATTTTTTGAAAAATTTCAATTATATAAATATATATCAAATTTTACCTGCTCTCTTCCTCCTGTAGCTTACTTAAAAGCTACTTAAAAGCGTGAAACATTGTTTTTCTTCTCTTTTATGAATGTTTTTAAGAACTGCTTTCGTGCAAAATTTTGATTAAAGTTTGCAACAGTCCGCTACACATTCACATGACTCTTATATGAACAGTTTCTGATCCTAAATACACACCAAAATCTACAGGATTTCTGTTACAAAAGCTTTTTTTGGGGGGGAAAAAGAAGTTTTTTTCCCTCCTATCATTTTGGCCACCACTGATAATGAAGATATCAATTCAGGAAAAAGGTTATAAATTCAATTACGCAACAGTTTTACGTTTTATTATTTGGTGAATTGACATTTTAAGGATCAATTTAGTATTTTGTGACATTCACTAAAGTCAACTACTTTTATACAACTTTTGAAAATAGTCAAAACTGATACTGTATGTACTATCTACACGCAGCACTCAGGTTTCTGAGAGGCCAACAATAAGGAAAAAAGTGGTTATTTTTTCCCACAAGTAACCATTTGGATCAGAACCAAGTTGTTATTGCTGCTAAATGATATAATCACGTGCCTTTCTGAGCATGCTCGGTGACATCAGAGCTACTTTCTAGAGATCACCTCTCAATGAAACTTTAGGATCCTGTATGTGTGGGAAAAAATGTAAAAAATATTAGAGTTTGTATCTATTTAGAAACCCTCGTGGCTGAGTTTGGACTCTTTGGAGAATCTGTTCACATAAAAACGGTATAAATTTTAGCAGCTGTTATCCTTAATTATTAGTGGTTGACTATGTTACGGCCATCCTGATCTGTCACACGGTTTAGGAAGTGAGCCAAATGAAATCTTTCCCTCGTTTTTCCCTTCAATCTGCCGCTGCCTTTCAGCCAATCACGATGTCAGATCTGTCCTCCTCCACCTCATTTCTCCCTCCGCTCCTGCCTGCTTCTCTGACTCCGCTCCGTTTCCTCTCTGCTCAATCTCTCTCCTGTCCCAGGGTCACGCTTTAATTAACACTTGAGGTCTTATGAGTCCCCTCCTCCCCCCCACTCCCCATCTCCTGAAACATGCCTGCACACACCCACGCGTGGTCTCACACGCGCACGTCGTGATCCCATATGCTTGCTGCTGTACGTGTTGATTGGAGGGAGAGTTTGTTGACTCTCCCACACGCGGTGATTAGAACGTCAATCACGCTGCAGTCACAATCAGTCTAAAAGTTGGCAGCTTGGGTCCACACCCAAATATGCAAGAATAAACCCCTACCTGCTGGTGGTACTCGATGCCCATCGACAGGGTGTTTATAAGGATGGCAATCATGATTCCTCTGCTGAAATATCTGCTGCCGACGATAAGTTCCAGCTTGCTTCGGAGTTTCACCCACCAGTACTCCCACAGTCTTTTTTTCAACTCAGGTACCTGTGTATCACCACCACAGGGGTTGTTACAGTGGCACGGGTCGTCACTGTGGCACGGGCTGTTGCAGGAGTTGCAGGGCCCATGTTGCTGGTCTTCATCCGCATTTTCACTGCTACTCAGCTGGTTGTAGTAGACACAGTACGGGCACGCTGAGGAATCTCCAGGGCCTTCGCCCGGCAAAGGTAATGAGGGATGCCCAGCAGATCCACCTGCGTGGAGGAGACATAAATCAAACATCCACGTGGTTTAAAAACAGATTCTAAATGGCTCCCACGTGGACAAACCTTTATTTTATTTTAGTAGACCAGGGATCATGTGTCAAAAAATGTAATTAGTTATGCTTTAAAGAAAACAATCTCTAAAAACTGAACAGCTATGTGGCTAAAGTAAACAATACAATAAAACATTTCACACACACACACATCATGAATACAAATAAGGACAGGAGAAAAACAAGAATATGTGAGGAAAAAACGGTTGTTAGTTACAGCTGTAAAAGCTGATGTAAATCAGTGTTCGCAGATCTTTCTTTGTTGCACCTGAGAGTTAAAAACTAACGACTTTTTCATTCCCTGCTATCAGTTTTATTGCTGTCGGCAAACTGTTCCAAATCTGAGGAGCTTTAAATGAAAAGGAAAAGGAGTCTGCTGCGACTGCTTCCTTTGTTGGATGTGCATATACAGCTCATCATGTTTTGTAGCTCTGTCGACTTACAAAATAATTTTACTCACAAGGCCACTAACACGTTTAAAGTCGGTTTCATAAAAGAAAAAGTCATAAAACTATCGAACCTTAAAAGATGATACTCCTGTATGTTTATCGACTGATGCTGAAGATGAAGAGGCAATAATGTTTGTTTGTCTGCCGTGTCAGCAAAATATCTCTACTTCTACTGAAACTCCCAGAAAGCAATCATTGGATTTACATCTACAACTGATTCATTTATTTCAATTCAAGATGGCTGCCACAGCTTATGGGCACTAGCTTAAACAAAAATGTCTCTAACTCATTTTTACAGATATTGAGTCAAAGTTTGGTGTGGGAGCCGAGTGTCACTCACAGCGCAGCAGGGGTGTCAAACTCCCGGACTCAAGGGCCACTGTTCCTGGAAGTTTTAGGTTTTTCTGCTCCAACGCACCTGATTCAAATGGTTTAATTACCTCCTCACCAAATCATGACGTTCTCCAGAAGCATGTCCACAAGTCATCCATTTAAACCAGGTGTTTTAAAGCAAGAACATGTCTAAAACATGCAGGAGAGCAGAGTTTGACACCTGTGCTCTACATGTTGCCTGACATCTTTGCTTAAAATGTTGCAACGCTGTTTGTTAGCAAAGTATTTTATAAACCACTGGACAGATTTTAGTGAAATACTCAGAAAATAATGTGCATCTGCAACTTATTTCCTTTTGGAGTCAAGATAGTTGCCACAGCTAATAGACCTAAGCAAACACAAAAATGGATGTCACTCTGCCAGCCGTTCACGTGTTGAGCTAACATTTGGAGTGGTAGTAGCTGAGAGTCACACCCAACACATACTTCGAACACTAACAAATCGCTCAAGATCTTAGAGAAAAAAAACTTGACATGACAAAAAGCATTCCTCCAAAGAATGCTGCTGTCATTTAAACATTAACTCTCTCTGTTCAGTCAAAACAAACAAACAAACAAAAAAAGAGGACCTCCTTCTCATTTCTGAGAGAAAAACTCAATAACATGAAAGCCACAGTGGATTTCGGGTGTTGTTGTGCACAGCTATTTTATTATACCAGGGACGTGCATGTGTGTGTGTGTGTAAGTCTGTGTGCTTCTGGGAGGACTAAGATTTCAGCAGAATTCATTAGCGAACCACTCGGGAGGAATGCTCTGATGACATAACAGCAAACACTAATCTAGCATGAGGAGTTTGTCATCACAATTACAACAAAGTCATGTTTTGCCGGAGACAGATATAGTAAATCCAATCGGGTGGTTCTGCGAGCTGTGAAGAGTCTTTGAGCAGGAAAACTTGCTGAAAACGACCACCTTTATAACAGCTACAGAAACACACTTCCCTGCAGCTGTGGCCGTGACACTTTTGGACACACTGAGTTGTTTTTTCTTTTTTTATGTATGTGAGAAGTGCCCCAAACGACACTCATGATTTATTACTGAGCAGTATTAAAATTTAACGTGTATTTTCTCCGTTACTTAACCAATCTTATATTAATGTGTGCAGTCGCAGCAGGAAGCACTACTTGGACTGAAAAAAACACTTAAATAAAGTGCTCTGAAACATTGAGTAGCTTTGTAAAGCCTGAATAAAAGCCCTCGATGATGTCAAGATTGTCAAAGTTGGAGTTTTTAATGCTGCTTTGATTCTGAACACTCATTTTCATGTTCCTCCCATCTGCACCCCAGTTTTACACAAAAGCTATTTCCTGAAGCACCTCTTTTTAAATAATTTTGTCAACTCTTAACAGGAAGGTGATTTTATTTTGTACAGAGTAACCTGTCAGGATCTCTGGAAAAACAAGCTACCTTTGGGATGTTTTTAATTAGTCTGTAGCTCTGTGGTGACTCCTCACATGCAGCTTCACAAACAAAAAAGTTTCTTTAATCAGATTTAACCTAAAAAAACTTGTCAGAAAATCTTCAACATCTTGTTGCAAGTTATTTTTATAATTACTTTTCAACCCATCTCTTCATTAGAATTGCAGAAAATCAGGATTTTACTAAGGCGGTGTTGTTAAAAAGGTTTACAAGGTGTTGTTTACCTAATATTTGTTCCATACATTACAAGTTTTTTATCTCCACTTTTGTAGTTTAGCCATGCACAGGGATTACTTCCCCTGCAGTTTGATCTTCTACAAGCGAAACTCATCTGTGCTGCCTTCAAACTAATTACGTGAATATATTAATACACTTGTGGGTTAATGCATTCTGCTTGCCTTGTCAATGCATTACAAAATCTGTAGCCCCGAGGATACTCGGGCTCTTTTTTAATATCTTACAACACAGCTGGATCTTTGCAGTAATCATGAGATCACGACCATGAGAGAATTCATCTCGCCAGGCCTCAAGGCAACCAGTTCATGTCTAACTCACAGTGGACAAAACAGACCGGTAGACAGGAAACTGCACAGGTAGGTGTCAGTCAGCAAGGAAAGCTCCTAAAGATCTTGACATTAAAGTGTATATTTTACTTATATTAAAACTACTCTTTAAAGTAAAACAGAATGACACTAAATGTTTGTTTTCTTTAGAAAGGCCGTTGTCACTCTTGCCCTGACAAGCCTGAGCTGGAGTTTCAGTAAAGTACAGGTGTATCTGGTGCTGGTTCACTGATCTGACTGGTTTAAATTTGCTCATGACGAGACGGTGAAAGACACACAGATGGTTCGTTTTAGCTCCTGCCTAGAAAGCGCATCCTCCTCCAAGAATGAGTCTCTGATTGGCTTATGCAGCAAAAACATAATCTTGTATCTCAGGTTAACATTTTCAGCGACACCATTTTTATAAAAGAAAAACTGCTGCATCAAGACTAAAGCGACACTTTAGATCTTTTGAAGATTAGGCTCTGTGGAAAGGCTATGAACAGTTAGTATCTTACCTGCCATAGATGGCTCTTTGAACATGCTCAGTTTGGAGAAATGGAGTTTAATTGTAACCAGATTGACGAGCTAACGGCTCATCTCAGTGGGCCAAAGTGGGTTGCTGCCATTTTAAAACAACTGCAGTTTTAAACACTTTATAGTGATTTATTTGGACTCTGTTTTATAAACCATGACATAATCATGAAATGTAACCTAGAGTCAAAATCCCAACATCAGCCCTGACTTTAAAATCCAGCATGGCTGCCTTGTGTACATAAACTGGTAACAGCTGCGGTAATAAACTGTTTATCTGCACTTATGTCCATTTACACGGTCCTAAATCATGAGCAAACATGTTGCTCCACTGTTTGAATGCTTAAAATGGTGAAAAATGCCCTGTTGTCAGCTTGTACTCCTAATAGTAGTTACCTTGACCAATGTGCACAACAAAAAGCAAACCCCACTGGGTTTCTGACTTGCAACTGCAGCAGAGTTAAGTTGGGCCTGGCATCATTCCCAGATCTGAGTACAGGTTTCAGAGGTGAATTTAACACAACATAATCAGTGAATATCTCATGTTAGTATGGTTCACAAGTGGAAAGAATATGCTCTCAGCAGGTAATAAATTAGTCAAGCTTACTCAGATCAATTAGACAAACAGAAACAGGGCCTTGTAAAAACTATGTTTGCAAGAGAATTAAAACAAACTGTGTTAGAAAGCAGGTGTCTACGTTTACAACCAGCTACAGTTGGACACCTCCACACCTGAACAACTCCAGGTCCAGTGCCCTAATCCTGAGAGCATTCACACACACACACCCCTCACCATGCTCAAGCGCCAGCTGCGGCGCTCTGTTGATGGTCTCCGTAGCAACCATCCTCTTCTGGTCCCGGCCCTTATCATCCAGGTGACTTAAGAGTGGCAATATGAAAGGATAATTAAAACTGCTCCCTCCATTACTGACAGCGAGCTCGGGCTGATGAGTCTGCTTATGATGCTGATGATGAAGATGATAAAGCTGATGAAGGTGCGATAAGTCATTGGGAGCGTGGCCTGAGTGCCGGTTGGCGAGTCCATTCATCTCTCCAACTCCGCCCCCTCTGGCTGATCCGCCGTCGACGCCTGATTGGCCTTTCCGGCACGTGCACGTGCAGTGAAAACGGGCGCGCGTCAGAGCGCAGCAGCGGGAGAGCCGCCGCCACGCCTTTCGACCCAGGTGGGCCAGGTAGCGGATGATCTCCTCGTAGCAGCTGCCGGGTTGGCTGTCGCTGGCCAGCGTGGAAGCCGATTGGTGGAGCTGCCGGGCGCGCTGCTCCGACTTCATTAAGGCGTGTTCCCTCTGCTTTGTTTCAGAAAACTGGGTTGCTATGACGACCAGGCACAGGTTGATCATGAAGAAAGAGCCCACCTGGCAAACATTGCAAAAACCAGCTGTTAAACAAGTTTAACAGGTAAGGTTTAGAAGTGATGTTCTGTCTAATAGTTCTCGATAATTAGTGCCTTAACTGCCATGACATAAGTCACATGGAGCGTGGAGGAAAAGGGCAGAAGTCTTCCTCCAGGCTAGGCTAATGGCTAACCAAACTGAGGCCCCTTTAATATTGTTTTTCAGGCTTATAAAACAGCTCTTTCTCAAAAATGTCACACATCTGGACAGCCTCAGGGTAAGGACATTTGTGTAGTAACATAAACGTTGTCTGGTTGAGAAAACTTGAAAAAGACTTCTACCCTGTTCTCAGTTCTCATCACTCATAAGGTGCTGAACATTGATTACTATTTGACAGAACGTCACTTCAAAAATCACCAGACTATCCATTAATTGTATTTGTGTGCGTACTTACTATGATGAGAAAAATGAAGTAGATGAAGTTGTAGAAGGAGTGTGCATCCATCACATAGTACATTATGTCCACCCAACCCTCCAGGGTAATTACCTGAACGAAAACAAGCAAAGAAACCAAATGTAACTGTAGCAGCATGTAGTTTATATGTCATCATAACTTTTCATTCAGATTTACCTGAAAAATGGCAATCCATGCATATCCAATGTTGTCAAAGTTAATGGCTCCTTTGTGGGGGTTTATTTCCCCGGCCCGACACTCGTTATAGTACTGATACCAGTTCACACAGGACGGCTTGTCTACTGTTACTCGTGTCTCAGACTGAGCGTCCTCGGCACCCAGGAAACAGTAAGCCCCGCCCACACGGCGGCGCGGCACATCAGAGCAGCGAAGCATCCCGTTGTCTCTCTCTGTCGAGCAAATGAAGGGATGGTCGTCTGTGCCATCAGGCCGATAATATCCATTCAGGAAGGTGATGTTGTATCTCCTAAATAGGAAGCAAACAAATAAATGAACTGGTTTTAAAAATATAGTTTACACGCATGTATTTCAAAACAAAATAATAGGTGCAGAAAAATCTTGTCTTTATTCCATTAAAAGTCCTAAAAGTAACAGTAAATAGTAACTAGCACTTAACCTTTGGATTAAAGGATTTTTAGAGACTAAGGAGTATTTGTTCTGTTAGTACCCCCAGCCATCATGTCTCCATTTACTTATAATTTTTTTATTTTAATAGTTACATTTGTACAATTGCACAAATGAATTGACAGAACTGACGTTCCTTGAAGGAATTCACTGGTTTACATGGCAAAGTTTTAAACTAAGATCATCTTTGTTAAATCCTAAAGATATTGTTAAGTTGATCTCGTGCAGTACTGTGAGATCTGGTGCGACCTGTTAGCACTCAGAGGACTGATTGGGGCTGACTCGGCTACTGCCACATTAGCTCCAAATCTGTAAAATGGCCTGAGTTGTAGCTATTTCTGTGTTTGATAAGGCTGATTAGCTGTGATGGGCATCTTAAATTTTGGCTACAAAAGTTAATGAGCTGTTAATGAACATCCATTGATTTCTTACTGAGAGTTTCGTTCAAACTAGTCCACTGGTTCATAAGATATTTTGCTAACAGATGCACACATGCATGTTGACTCAGTGCTCAGATACACAGCTAACACATATTTGTAGGATCAGTTCAAATGTTTCTGTTGGAGTGAAAAACAAATTTTAGAAAAAGGAAGTGACTGGAAAAATTCAAGAAGTATTTTCCGAGCGATAAATCATTTCATCAGCCTCCGGTCTCCACAAAAGGTCTTTTTACGAGGAGAAATATGAAATAGACAAGGATGCAGAAAGAAGAGATGAGGAAAAGAATTGTGGGGAAATATGGGTGAAGAAGGAAAAATTAAAAGAAAGGGAGGGTGCAGTCCTGAGATAAGTAATCAATTATTTCTAGTGCAGAGAGGGGTCACAGAGGAACACAGCTGCCTTTGTTCTTTTTAGGGAAAGTCTTTTTGTTATTTACACAAAGGGGGAAAAAAATCAAATTGCAATACTGGCAGCAAAACCTGGCTTAAAGTAAAACATTTAAGGGTATTGTAGAGACCACATACTGGCTAAACAAAAGAAAGAATGTGTAGAATTTAAAAGTTTCTGCCTTTAAAAGATTGTTTTTTTAATCATTTTCGGTCAGTGCTGCTGCTGCTGCTGCTGCTGGGCGTGTAGAAAAAATATTGTAAGACATCTCTGCCTTTTTACCTGTCCAGTACACATGGAGGTGTCAACACAACGTTGTAAAAGGTGGGGTTTTATCCTTCAAAACGGAGAGAAATTTGGGAACAGCAATTTTCTGAAGCAGTGTCAGCCTTTTATCACAACATAAGCCTTTCATCAATAAGCATGCCTGAGACATGCTGCCATGCATATTGTCAAAAAGTCCTTAATATAGTTTATTACAATTTAAATAGTTAGGAAGGTATGTAAATGTAAAATTGGGAGGCCCTTCCTTCTATTTTGCAGTTATTCAGAACAATCAGCTAACCAATAACCCTTTCTTTTGTTTTCACATCATAAGACAAAGAACCATTCACTTCTCATATTTCCTTTGCAGACTTCCAGGCTCCTTTGTCGTTTCATGACATTTTAGTTTTAATAAAAGTCTTTTATTTTGATCTTTTGCTTGTTTGTGACTCAGCAGCGGCAGCAGCAGATTCGTTCTCCAGGTGCAGCAGCAACATCCCACAGGACTGTCAGTGATGATATAGATGAGTCAGATGAGAAGAGGTGAGGTCAGGAAGTGAAAACGTTGTTACCTGATGCTTTGTGACCACGTCTGTGAACATGTGAGCGAGAACAGGAGTAAGAGTAATAGTGTTACACCAACAGTCAGACGGTGATTGAGCGTGACATGAAGGAGTCACACTGGAACTGTGATCCTCTACAGAAAGGGCCAACTTCAAGTGCAAAATGAATTCAACACAAAAAAAAGCTTGATTTCTCCTCTCCGGTGCTTTCAGGGTCCACAAAGGAGCACAAACAGACTATCTGTGATATAAATCCCTGCTTTGCAATAATAGCTGGGAGGAAGAACGTAGTCAAAGTTTTTTGCACAAATTTCAGGATAATGAGGAATCATCTGCTTTTTTGGAACATATGTCCGGTAAAAATAGTCTTCCCTTGTTTAATTAATTATTCAAAAGGTTGTATTCAAAGGGAGTATTCAAAAGAAGTAGAAAAAAAACAAGTGAATATTGACAAAATATTGGCATATTCTGGAAACTGAGGGTCAACACACTCAGAGGGCAACCTTTGGTAGTTTATATGAGAGGGGAAAGGTTGAGAAGCCGTCTGGTCCATTTATGTTTACCTCCCATCCAACCAAAACCTCCAACTCTGGGTTTTCTGTATAAAATGGTAATCATCACTGTGGATAATGTAGTCTGTGTAACAATATCCACTGCTGCCATAGTTTTACACATTCGCATACAGCTAAAGAGATATGTATAAAAGTATCATATAGAGTCAAACGTAGTCAATAACTGCATTCCAGGTTTTAAACAAAGATCTCATATAATCTGACATCAGAGTATGTGTTGGCTCTCAGCTACTTGAACATCAAATTTAAGCTCAGTATCTGTAAAACTGACTGACTTACAGCCACTTTTGTGTTTGCTAAGGTCAATTAGCTGTGATGGCCATCTTCGGTTTTGAATCAGTTGCAGATGTACATCTAATGATGACATTCTGCAAGTCTCATTAAAATCCATCCAATGGTTCATGAGATATTTTACAGACACCGACACAAACAAAGACATGATCACCCACCTTTTAAAGCAGCAGGTGATAATAAAGTTTTTGATTTTACATGTGAAGATGGATTGTGCTACACCCTTTTTAAAGTTTTTTTTTTTGTTTGTTTCTCTCCCAGTGATTATCTCCTCAGAAGAGTCCTTGTTGTGTGTTACCACGGTGACTTACATTCTGACATCCTCTCCCATGAAACAGCGGTTCCTCAGGAGCCCCGCCCACAGCTGAACGCCAACAATGCCGAAGATGAAGAAGACAAAAAAGCAGAGTGCCAGCACGTTGCCTAACATAGGAAGTGTGTCCAGCAGGAGGGTCACCAGGATACGCATACCTACCAAACACCAAGACAATCAACAGGAAATTTTGACAGAAAATTAAAGTTAACCAGAAAAGTAAGAAGGCTTTGTGTACTTTGCACAAAACTAAAATGGAGCAAATAGTCAAACTGTGAAATAAGTGGAGTTTAAATGCTAATATTTGCCCTCTTATCTACTTTTCCAAACAGCACACACACCCCAACATTCTCCTCCTTCCTACTTTCAGCCCTGTGGCTACTTCAAACACACCTTCAGATTTTATAGGAACTCAGTCCAGGTTCTGCCAAGGTCACAAAGTGCAGTAAAGTAAAATATAAAGTTGTCTGCAGAGCCTGTGTGCTGAGCTGTAGAGAACAATGCAGGCATCACGGTGATTTCCATAACTTTGCTCAGTGCGCTCTGATTTATGTACATATGCATCCATCAAAAGGAGAGCAGCAGTTGTTAGCAGATGTGCAGCTTCTGTTTCCAGTTAAAGAAATCAAGTGGAGTTTACAGTTTGGTCAGAGAGCACAAGGACATTGGACATTTTACGCATTTTTCACTGTCGTGGCTGTGAGAGGAGAGGTTGCTGACTTTCAGCTGAGGACACGTTCACGTCGGATGAGCCGTGCAGATTGTGCAGTTATTTCTGCACAGAGCCCAATTAGCGAGGGCTGAAAGTTGACAAGTTATTATAAACTTAGGCAGGTCCTGCTCGGTCATCATATTTAATGTTTTGTTCAGTAAATGGCTTTCTAAAACCCAAAGACATCAGCAGACTGTTTCTGCTGATGTCTCTGCCAGGTTTGTACCGCAGCCATCTTCTCTTCCTGTTTGCTTCTGGGCATTCTGCCTTCAGCTCGGTCTATAGCAAGTCAAACACACAATCAGGTTGTTTTTTTTTTGCTTTTGCTTCTAAAAATTGTGGATGTGCCATGTACTTTACTGGTGGATAATGCTCATATTGTGTATGATTGCTTTAATAGTTTATTTATAGATATTTTGTGTGGCTAGCTGTTGGGACAGCAATGTAATGTAATCATAGTTTGTTGAATTATAATTGTAAAACTGCAGTCATCTTAGTGTCGAGTTTAGTTACAGTCATATTCTATGACTAATGTCCCCACTTATACTAACTATTGATAACTATTTAACAGAAATTTGCATCAAAATTACCAGACTATTCCTTTAGATAAATAGTTTTTTTCCCTCCATTCTAGCTCTTTTGTTTTAAATCTCAATTTAAGAGCTCTGATTGGTCAACATGACAAAGTGGAAGACTTCTGCTCACTCGTTATGTTGAGGAATACCAAAGTAGCCTCTGGGCAGATATTGTGCAAATGTGTGTGTGAGATGGTGTGTTGGCGAAATAGAGAAAAAGAAAAAAAAGCCTTGGATATAAACACAGAGCTTCAGGCATTTCAAAAGCTGCATCATCAGAAACAAATGGGGATTTTTGGGGGTGTAGAACCTTAGGAGATTTTTTACATGCCCAAAAACCTTTATCACACACTAAAAGAAAAGAGGAAAAACTCAAAAATCCTGAATCAACCTTTGAAAATGAGAAGATAAGGTCAGAACTTAATGTCAGCTTTAGAGTAATGGTTTCATTTTCAATGAAAACACAATAAATGCCAATAAATCAATTGTCTAAATCATACCTGAATGAGCTGCATGTTTGGGGAGAAAAAAGAAAAAAGAGGAGGGAAACTCACTGGGAACTCTGTTGATGGCTCGTAGTGGGCGGAGAACTCGGACGGTCCGAATAGCTGATAGGCTGACGTTGTGTCCGTCCAGAGAGTACTCCAGCATGCTGCAGGGAGGCAGAGAGAGAGAGAGAGAGAGACACCACAGAGGTTTTGGCATCCTGATTGCCCTGACCTTGGCAAATTCTAAGAGTCTACAGGGACTGCATTCTCTGGAATAAACAGCTTTTTAAGTACAAATCACTGAGGTCTGTGTCTCTCTGGACTGAGTGATGCGATTGTCATTCTATAAAGCTATCAGAGCTCCCACACACACACACACACACACCCACAGACCTCCCTCTGTACATCTCTGCACGCGCAAACACACGCTTGACATTTAATTGGCATTAAACAAGTGTCTAAGGTTTACACAAAACACACAAGTACACACTTTTGGCTCGTATTTAATGTCAGAGGGGTATATGTGCATGTGGATGTGCGTCTGTAAGGCACTCACCCCACAATAACAATGAAGAAGTCCAATCTGTTCCATGTGTCACCAAGGTAACCTTTCTGACCTATGACCCCAAGGGCCACCATCTTCACCAGCATTTCTCCAGCAAAAAACACAAAGATGCCATCATCCAGAGCCTGTGCACAAACAGACGAAGACACACACACACACACACACAGAGGGGACTGGTGAAAATCAAAACAAAAACTTCTCAGGGCTTTGAGAAATAAGTTACACAACTGTATATAAAAAGTTTCAAACTTCAGGGACTGTGTATGTGTAAGTGTGTGATTATTTGTGTGTGTTTTACCTGCAAAAAGTAGGGGGTGTGGCCACAGGGCTGGAACATCCCCAGAGTCACACAGTTCAGCAGGATGGCCAAAATGCTCACACGTTCAAACCAAGTGACACAAGGTTAAGAGAAAACACTGTGGCAGAGTTGGAACATCGATCAGAATGACAAAGTTGAATGTGAACATCCTGTATATAAGATGTTGGTCAGCAGCGAACTGAAATCCAAACTTTCAAGATATCATTTTGTATCTATAGAGCTGACAATGAAATTATAATTTGTTCAATAAAACAAGACATGGGAAACAAAAAGTAACAAAAAAAGCATTAAAAGAACAGTCTGGTCACGTCTATGATCATTTCTAAAGTGAGGCTCTGTCTAATACAGTGGTGTCCAATCCTGGTCCTGAAGGAGCACTATCCTGATGTTTTAGTTGTTTCCCTGCCCTTCAGCAGAAGCCTGTTATTCACTCATTCATTTAAATCTGGTGTGCCAAAGCAGAAAAACACCTAAAACATGCAGGATAGTGGCCCTCCAGGACCAGGATTAGACACCCCTGGTCTAGTAGTTATCAATAGTTAGTAAATTATCACACGTGACATCAGTTGTTGAGCAAAGTATGGAGCAAAAGTCTTCCTCAAGTCTATGCTAATAGTTAACTAAACAAGAACTCATTTTTCAGGCTTATAAAACAACATTTTCTCAAAAACGTAATAGAACAACGTGGGCATCACAGTGATTTCCATAACTTTGCTGATAACATTAGATAATATTAAACCTTTACACTTTTGCTTGACACCGTTAGTTTAGTTTGTTGCCGTCTTCTCAACCAAACAACATCCATTTTGCTACACGAATATGTGTGCTGAGCATAGACCGTTACATGTTGACGGTGCTGAGGTTGGGATCGCATCAGTCCGCCTGATCAGAGCAACTAGTCTGTCCAAAAGTTTTACTCAGCTCCCGGTGGACTGATCCAATTAGCAGCGTCAGGACACCAATGTTTACACGGTCTAACGATGCGCAACACGTATGCATTTGCTTAGAAAACACGTTGAGAAAACCACAACAGGCGAAACAAATGATGCCATGCAAAAGCTTTTGAGAAAGAGTTGTTTTAGAAGCCTGAAGAACAATTTAAAAAACAGGCTAGCCATTAGCCTAGCCTAGACAAAGACATCTGCCCTCCTTGCCATACTCTGTGCTTTATGACTGATGCCATAGCTGATAAAGTAATAACTACTGATAACTATGAGACAGAACTTCCTTTTAAAAATGACCAGACTATCCCTTTAACGGTTTCATCACACAGTGCCGAGACTAGTTCTAGTCCTACCATACTCTGAGTGATCAATAAGAGAAATGTGAGAATTGTAAGTTACCATCAGTTCTGCTTTATGTTTAATTTCTACACCGCCGTTAACAAAGCAAAACAAATTTGCGTTTGTGAACGTTCTGCAAGGTACATCCTCACCACATATTCTAATAAAAAGCATCTTCTTTCAGGTCAAAAGTGTGCAGAAGGATTTTGTGCATGAGTAAAGTTTGTACATCTGGCCCCAAGTGGCTGTGAAGGCCACAGCATAAAATTCACATCATTTTCATATTCATCAAACCATTCAGTGACCTCTCCTGCCCTGTGAGGAATTATCTGCATTTATTATCTTTCTCCGGTTTTTCTCTCTGTCTGTCACCTTTTAGAACCACAGCCAGTGGTAATGACTGCAGTAACCCAGAGGAAACCCTAAGGAAACTGAGATGTCAGTGTGAAAGGACTGTGTTGGAGCGTGCAAAATATGTGTGTGGATTACATTTTCAAGAGCTCTTTGACTCCAAGTTTAAAAGGGTAGTTCAGATTATTTAACTTGGGGTTCTGGGGAAAGGTTAGTAACAAATATAATTTGACCTGTTGTAGATAGCTCTTTGGACAACCTCAGTTTGGAGAAATATAGATTAGCTCTAACTAAATTAATGAGTTAGCAGCTAGTCTGAGTGGGGCCTGGACCAAAGTGGATTGCTGCCATCTTAAAACAACTCCGAAATCACAAATTTCTCAGTGGTTCAGATTAACAACATTTCATAAACACTTGCATTGTTATCCAGGATAATAACTCCCCACTTCAGACCGTGGAATCCTCAGAACCATCGTTTCACAGGACCTGAAGTAGGAGCTGAACATTAACTCCCTTATCAAAAAGAAATTATCCATCAGAGGACGTCCATCCTGAGGCAGGTGTAGGAGCTCAACTTACCAAAGTCAATGATGATGCCTTTCTATTCCTCCATCGCTGAATCCATCCTCACCACTTCCATCAGTGGTCTGATATGTTGCTGCCAAAGACAAAGGGCGACTGCAGTGGGTCATCGGTGCTGCTGGGAAGGTGATTGGCTGCAAGCTGCCTTCTCTCTGGGACCTTGAGACGAGCCGGGAGGATTGCTGTTGACCCCTCCGGAGGCTATGGTTCATCAGAGCCAGTATCTCACATCACAAAATTTAATAACATATCCTCCGTTCTCAACATACCAACTCCCAAAACAAGCATATTCAGACTAATTTTTTCTTATAATTTTGCTACATTTTTTATAACCTTTATACTCAGGCATATTTTAAACACTTGTTTGCACAGTTGCATATTTTAATTAGTGACAGTTGTGTGTAACACTATCTGTTATTCTGTTTATTATGTTCTGAACCATTCTTACCAAGTCTCCAGGACAAAGTCTTTGAAGTGAAAACTTTGTAAAGAACCTGATTCTAATTCACTACTGTCACCTTTGCATTACACAGTTATTTGGGCAGAATTCATGTTCCTGCAGGAAGAGCATCAGAAGTGCTACAGCTGTCTGCTGCTGCTATTATCTGAGTTTGTAAATAACTGTAGAGTTCAATGTTAATATCTGTATGATGTAATATTGATAGCAACAAAAAAAGGGTTTATAAATGGTGTTCACATGAACCATTATGATTTTTTTGAGACTGGAGTTGTTTTAAGATGGTCTCAGCCCCACTCAGACTTAGCTCATCAATCAATCAGCCCGATCAAGATGAAACTCCTTTTCTCAAAATCGAGGTTGTTCAAAGAGCTATCAGGTAGCTAACAGGTAGGATATCACTTATTCATAATCTTTTCAAAGAGCCCCACTTCAAAAGATCTGAACTATAAAATCAAATTTACAATACAAGAACAGACTTGAAGGAATCTTTTTTTGTGATAATAAGCTGAATCGAGTTCAGTTTATTTCACAAGCACAATAAAATGTTTACAATGTCAACTAAAGAAGCTATACGGCTGCGACAGAAGGGGTGTTAGACTTTGAAGTCAGTTTTAGTGTAAACTTGAGTGCGTTTGAGCATCTGCGTTACTTGCTGCCTGTCGAACTGGAGGACAGAGCATGAAGTGAAACGTAGTGAGGTTTAAAAAGGAAAATCATCTGAAAGTTAAATGAATTTGAGCAAACACGAGCACATGCAACACACACATCTGAGCGGCAACTGAATGGATTACAGGAATGTATTCAAGAGGCAAGGACGCATACATAACAAAGCCTGGAGCATGCACATGGACACATAGACACACACACACAGGCATGTGTGAGAACACACACACAGACACAAGGCCGCACACACACCAAGTCCCCTTCCCGGACACTTTGCTCTCGAGAGGGCGGAAAAATTAATGAGAGCACAATCCTTTATCACCCTTGAGACAGAGAGAGAAACGAGAGGAAGAGTGAAAAGAGCGAGGGTAATCCAGTGTCCTCCCTGTGCTGCGGTTGCCATGGGAACCCCCATCTCACCGTGGGAACTGACTTCTGAGTTTCACGATCCGCTCGCATCCTGTCTGGACTGGAACACAACACAATTAATGCACGCGCAAACTAAACACACGGGCACAGAGAGACAATAGAGAGGCCATGTAGTGCTGCACCAGCGCCGCTCTCATTTCCTCACAGCTGATGGGAGCCGTTTTAATACTGTTGCATCTGTTCAGCGGCTTCGGATATTCTCCGTGTCCACAAACCACACGCTCGCCGCTACAGATAGTTAAGGGGGTGATCAAGCAGGGTCAAGGTGTGAGTGACGGATAAGAATGGAGGTTTTTTTCCACAGTTGGCACATCATTCGACATCAGAGATAAAAACACAAAAGCCCTTTCCTCCGTTTCACTCTCTCAATTACTTTTACTTTATCTCCTCTTGCACTCTCTTAACTATCATTTTTCTTTTCTTTGGCCCAATTATTTTTATTCTCTGTGCTTTGCTCCTCCTGCTCTCTGTCTCTTCCTCTTCCTTTATATAGCGCTGCATAATTTCCCATCTTCATTCCGTATGACTTCTTGCATATCTCTCTTCCTATCCACTGTCATGCGCACGCACACACACACACACACACACACTCCCCCCCTCCACCCCTCTCTCTTTGGGAAGCCTTTTGCTCGGCATCATCCTCACATCTCTTTCTGCCATCTTCATGTATGATCGCCCTTGGGTAGAGTTCTAATCGCTATTAGAAAACCTGATTCTCAGACAACAGATAAAACACAACAACACTTAATAATTAACATCGCCCGCGAGAAGGAAGAGGCAAGGAGGCAGACAGAGTGAGTGACAGGGATGTAGCTTTGGCAAAACAAAAAAAAGGAGGTAGATGTGATGAGCACGAAATAGCTTAAGGTTCAGAAGTTTTAAAGCACATCTGGGAAGAAGAATGAGAGAAGCTAAGACCCTTCAGATTAAAGCTTTTAATTGTAAACAAAGGCAAATGCTGTGTGGCCGCCACGCATCGCCTTCCCTCCTAATTGCTCTCATCTTCACAATTCATCCTGCCCTCCCCTCCGCGAGAGCCCCCTCCCGACTCTCCTCTCCCATGCTCCCCCTCTCCTGAACTGTGTCTCCTTGAGTGCCAACGCAGGTAATAAAGGTCAGGCAGACATTATAAATCAAATCCGATCACATCAGCCTGATCTTTCTGGCGTCATCCTCTACCCTTGGCCGGGACACGCATGCTAAGGCCAGCATGTGGGAACATTTTCATGTGAAACTTTCATTTGCTTAAAAGGATCGCTCACAGGGACAGAAAGGCCGTCCGGATGCAGGGTAAGGTTGCAGGACTTTTAATGTTGGTCCTGTCTCGGGAAGTACAGTTTGCAGGAGATTTAAAGTTTCAACTGAGACCTTTTTCTGTATCAGCTTGAAACCCTTAAAAAGGTACTCAATGCAAAGTATGAAATTCAACATAAAACAGATTATCCAGGACTACATCAAATGGGGCAGTTTGAAAGCAATTACTCCAGAAGTTTTCCAGCACTCAGCTGAATCTGTCGAAAACCACGTGGAAGCTTGAGTCACGTGATCTACCTACATTAGGCTGGCTGTAGTCTGTGTAGCTGAACAAATATGGTAGAATCAGACAAGCGAATAATCTCAGAAAAGACATTTAGGTGGACATATAAGCGTGAATCTGATGTTAAACGAGAAAGAAAAGAGAAAGACCGAGTAAAACAACTGCCAAGCATAAATTTCAGGGATTGAACAGGGAGGGGGCGCACCATAAAGACAGAGCTCAGCATTCAAACAGCAAAACTTCTGCCAGACCAAAAAGTTTAACATTTGATCCATTTTCTGTCACATTAGCTGTTTTTGTAGGCAAACAAACCTATGTAGTTGTTGGCATCCGGTCACAAATTTTGCTTACAAACTTTTAATTTAAGGACACCAAAAACATGAAGAATACATTTATTACTCAATTATTGTTTGTTATTTTTTTGTCCGGTCTTCATGACTTTGCAATGAGTACCTTTAAATGTGAAATGCTCGTATTTCTTGGCATGGGACAGTTTTTCTGATTTCAAAGAATACCACGGTTTTAAATAGTCATGGTGTCAAAAAAAAAAAAAAATAAAAGGATCTTTTTCTGTTTATCATTTGGGCAGTTTAAATTTTTTTTAGTGAGATGTCAAAAACACAATGAGCTGTCAGTCAGCCCAGATGTTGCCTCAACATTTCCAGTGGTGAAAACGAAAACACCAACACTCCTTTTAGTTTGTTTTGAAACCAACATTTGCAGCAACCTACAACAGTTACCGTGTCTGCCGGGTAAAGTAAACTATATGCTACAAACTGACTAATTAACAAGTGAACAGCTTGTCAAGCCCTCAAAGGTAGTAACTCAGTGGGGTGCAACTGTCGGGGACCAGTATAAGACACCAAATTACTAGAAAATATCCAAATTTACAATGAATGACACGTTTGCACAAACCCTTGACAAAATTTGGGCCAAAATTTGCTGGGAGTTCGCATTACTGACGAAAAAAATACAACTCTGGTGCTCTTGAGTTACAGAAACTAAATTGAGAAGGCTTTGATGCAGGTTCCAGACAACCACAACGACTCTGTGACTATTTTCAAATAGAACTCGTCTTACAAATTCTTTAAACGTGTTCGCAATTCCAGAGCACGGCCCTGAAACTGCGACGGAATGAAGAACCCCGCAAACATCTCCAGACATTTTGGAGACTCCCTCACGAGACTGTTTATGATTCATTGCCAGCCCAATGAGATAGTACCGAAGAAAAACTAATATTCTGCACAATAAGCATGTTTATTTTCAAACTATAGCTACATTACATCCAAATTTTTGTTGAGTCTCTCACTTTTGTGTACATCTGTTTAAAAATAAATCACAGTATCTGTATCAGACAGGCTGCTGGCTCCCAGGGGTTTTAGCTTACTCTGAGTTTAAATTCAATCTCAACACTTGTAGCTAAATTAAGATTTTAACCTTGAGCTTCAAAATATCAAAAACAGGCCCAAATTTTAAATCATTATTACAGCAACGTGCTATTTAAACAACAGCAGTCAGAGTAGCAGCTAGATTTCTGTTTGTAAAGAAAAGCAGTCAGATGATGTGATACATTTCTACATTTCTGTTTTAAACTTTTATGTTATTACTATGAAACCATCAAGATTATTATACCGTCTGAATCGTATTCCAGAGTACTCATTGTTCCATTTCAGGACTCTGTAAGATTAGTTATCTGTGATTTATTTAAATGTGGCCCCTTTATGCTGGCCCCTCGTTCCTTCTCTGTCTGAATGATGTCCTTTCTTACTTCTGTGTCAAACTCCACATAAAATCCCTCTTTTCTTTTCTGATTGGCAGCTTTTCCAGAAGCCTTTAGATGTGAGCAGTGCCTCATCCTCTCACTGATCCAGAAGTTCAGAAACCAAATCTATTATGAATCCTTGTCTGAAGGCAGCTCTAAAAGCAACAAAATTGTTCCTGTTTGTTTAAAAAGCCACTGTCTAACCAGTCTGAGATGAACAACACAGGAACAAAATCTGCACTTCTAACTTCAGAGTCAAACATACACAGAAGGAGAATATTGAGCTCTGACTTTAGCATTCAAATTTCTGCTTTGTAGCCCAGTGATCAGATGTTTATTCTTCTTATTCTCCATTTCACTTCTCTTTTGACAATTAATCTTTCCTCCACAGGCGCAAACCCAAATTTCTGTTTCACAAGTTGACGAAGCTCAATTTAAAACCGCAGACTCTGATTTCAAATCACAAAGTCTTCACAAGTCAAAACTGAGACCGAACATAATTACTTGCTCTTGATTACAAAAAGGCAGCTTCTAATATTCAATAATTAAATGTGTTTTAACCTAAATCCAATCAGGAATATGAGACCGTATGGCACAAAATACTCACAATTCTGCTTTTTAAATATTTATGCCAACTATGTGTGTTTTACCTGGGTGGAATCAAGACTCTCAATCATGAAACAAATGTATTTTGTCTCTTTATGCCTCTTGTATCGCAGTGTAGATGAGTGAAAAGCAGTAAAACAGTCTCAGGTGGAAAATATCTTCTGTTAAGAAACACCAAGTTTAATTTAGTGAACGATATCTTACTCTGCTGAAGCAAAAAACGATTAAAGCGTCTCCTTGTAGCCTCAGTTTTATGTATGGCAGAGTACAATAAATTCTGCTCAAGTAGACCGTTTCTGCCTGAATGTGTGCAAACTGTACATTAATCAAGAAGAACACCGTTCAGAGGGAGACTACTATGTAAAGAAAAAGCTCAGAAAATTAATTCCCATTTTCAGGGGGATCATTTTCTTCCTTAATTAATTTAAAATTTAGTCATGTTCCAAATAAACATCCAGCAATGAAACATTAATATGAATGTATGTATGACAAAAACAAACTAAGAGAAACACCAAAAAAAGGGGTTAAAAGATGCACAGATGGTTTATTTAAGGGGAAAATAGTTATTTAAAAACTTATAAATACGTTTGTAATTAAAGGCCTAGCATTCCTTTCATACCAGAGTTTTAGACTGACATCATATTATGTTGAGAAATTGAGTTGTGGCTCATTTTGTTGAAGCTTGAAAATAACATTATGTGCAACATCTAACGTGGTCTCACATTAAGTCTTGAATTGGGTTGACTCCTAGAGCTAATCAGTAGATGCATATTCAGTTTTTTTATTCAAAACTCTTCAGTGATTTATGAGACATTTTGCTCACAAACCTTTAGTTCTGTGTTTGGACGTACATCTACTTTTATTTCTCTATGTTTCTGTTTAATTCACTCACACTTTGTTCAACGTTCTGGTAAACTTTACTTCCTATTTTACTTTGTGAAACTTGTTGTCACTTCGGTTCCTCTTGTTCGCCAGCTCACCTGCTCTCTGTTACTAATCAGTACCTCTGCTCCTCACATGGTCTGCTTTCCTCGGTGTGTGTGTGTGTTTTGGTTTGCTTTGTTCAGCGCAAGTCTTTGCTTAAAGCAATAGTTCAGATCTTTTGAAGTGGGGTTCTGTTGAAAGCTTTTGAGCAGGTAATATTTCGGTCGTTGTACTTCTTTTGAACAAACTCAGATGGGAAAATCTGAATTGAATTTCGACCGGCTTCACAAGCTAGCGGCTAATCCAAGAGCCAAAGTGGACGGCCGTATTTCACAGCAGACGTCCTGACTGGACAGAGTAGCGCAGGTGTATCAATGAGGGCTGCATTCAGTTTAGAGGACGTTCTGCTCGTGCACGTTTCCAACAGAACCAGCAGGCGCAGCTGCAGAAGTGGAATGCAGCCTTAGTTATTACCCCTCAGCTTTCCTTACTCCGTCACGTCAAAAATCTCTGCCGTGAAATAGGTCTACAGCTGCCATTTTAAAACAAAACAGCTGCAATCTCAAAAAGTTTGGAGCAGTTAATGCAAACTGCCTCATATAAACCTTTACGCTGCTGTCAGTTTCTTATTACACGGTTATTCTGGCAGAAATAATGATATGCCTACTGGAAGAGCCCCAGGCTGCACTGGAAGTGATGCTGCCACATGCGCCTTCAAATACCTATAAAATTCAGTTTAAATAACCATGTAATATTAAAAAATAATATGATAGCACTTAGGAAATGGCATTTGCATGATTCAGTGTGAGGTTTTAGGCTTAGACAAAGCAATACACTTTGGTCTTGGCTCCACTTGGACTAGGCTTTAGCTCCTCTGCTTGGTCAGAAATAAACTGCTTCTCCAAACTGAGGTAGAACAGGTAAGATATTAATAGCTCATTACCTTTGCACAGACACCACCCCCACCCCTTCAATAATCTGAACTACTATTTCTTTAAAATAACTTTCCATAACCTGCATAATTTTGTTTATCAGCAGCGCAGCGCCTTGGGTTTCCAAATAAAAGTTGTTTCTATCTTTACTCACCTGCCTCTGCGGTTCTCTTACATTGTAACTGCGACATATTTACACTAAAAAACAGGACATACAGGAAGCGATGTGTGTCCTCTGTTCCTAAACTTGGACAAGATACACACCTGAGCTTGTTGTCCATTTTGGGTTCAGCTATGTTGTTTGGACCTCGTGAAATAAAATAAAAGAAAACATAAATGTTCCCTGTAGCTTTCAGTCCAAGTTAATCTATGTACCAAGTCAAATATGGAAACTTTGCAAAAGTGAAACCACATCAAATCAATACTAGGCAATTATCCCAGTAAAGTGAGCGTAGTGAAGCAGATAATCTGTAGCTGTGCAAAGAGGTTAAGCTGATCAAAACCTACACTTTTATCTTAACATATCCTAAGTCTCTTGTCTGGTTAAGGTCTATCTTGTTTGCTCCCAAGGGTTTCTTTGTTCTTAGCCTTGTCATTGAGTCCAGCTTCTCTGACTGGTTTGTTTCGCCTTTGAAACTTTCTACTCCTTTGCTTAAGTTGTTAAAGACTAACCCTAACCCTCCTGAGCTCCTGCATTTAAGTACTGCCACTTAAAGGGTATTTGGGGTTTCTTTTTTTATGCATTCTTTCTTTTTTGATAAAGTAAGGCTTCAAAAGTAGCAAATTTAGATTTTTTTTCTGAAAATGATAATCAATTAGATGCCTAAGTAGGGAGAAAGATTTTTACATGTCAGTCTTGCTAATTTGAACAGACTTGTGCAACCATTAACCCTGAAACCCTTGAGCATCACACACACAGACACACACACACACACGGAGCAAATCCCAAATTAACCTCTTATAAAAATGATTCGTAATGAAGTAGTGAATAATTCATGAATCATCAGTAAAGCCACTTGATATCATTTATAAAGGTCTATAAAGAGTATCTTACAAGAGAGTGGCACTGAAAGACAGGAGGCTTGAGTGGGAAAGTTTTAGGGCATTTTTTTAACCGCTTGGACTCACTTTCTCATCTGGCATCCTCACACACGGACTTGATTAAACATAACCTAGTTAAGCTCAAAGTCTTCAGTGTGTGGGTGTGAGTGTGTGAGAGAGAGAGTGTGTGTCCAAGACAAGTTGTCAAGTTCACTAGCTCCACCCCCCGAGGAGTGTGACAGCCGGTAACCACGGAAACACTCTCTGAAATCGTGTTAATTGGCTGAAAATGACTCTGACGGCTCACCCTACTTTGAGTTCGATCTCCTGTTTGTGGTAGTCTCCCTATCGCCTGCTTACACACACCTCGACCCAATTAAGAAGCTGCTCAGGAAGAAAACGGAGACAAAGTGGGGAAAATCAAAAAGGACTTGATTGATACTCAGAAGAAAAGAAAGAGAGAGAGAGAGCAGAAAACGCAAAGTTGCCACAAAAAGGTTCAAGCAAAAAAGTGACGTTATCAACTTTTTTTATGTTAAAACTTAAGAAAAGCTCTTCATGATTTATGCACTGCTGAATAGGTTATATGTCCTGTGTGTGTGTGTGTGTGTGTGTTGTATGTGTGTAAGCATAACTTCCACCAAGCATCAACATCAAAATTTTGTATGGCGAGCCAATTTATCACAAAGTAGACGTGTTTTTCAGAGCAGACATTTAGTTCAGTTCTTCCAATTCATAAAAAAAAGATTCTTTCTATTTACAATTAAATGTTATTGTTCTTAAAACAATGATGTCATTATTGTTGACATTAATAACAACAATAATTCTTGAGTACTGGACTTTCAGCTCTAGATCTGGGTATCTGGAAACTACAAAAAGAAATAAACATATATGAATCAAATGATCCAAATATCTCTAATATAGTTTAACATTTCCAAAAGAAAACAAATCACTTGTAAAAAGGATGTTTAGGGTGTCCAGTATTCATATTTTAAGTAGTTAAAAAACAATTTCAGATATCAGTATTAGGAATAAAGACCAAACAATGCAATTACAATAGTTCCGAAAATTCTTTGGTTAGTTTTTAGGAACCTGATTGGATGCCATTTTAACATAAGACAAATAAAATTAAACTATGGCTACTAACAATGGGATTGTATATATTTAAAATATGAGTTTTTGCTAAGAAGAATCCTATTTCAGTTAGCCACGATGTTCGAGCACATCACACAGGGGCTTAGGAACGAGGAAAATGGATTTATTTATCCTAGAAGAGGACGTATTAAAGAACACTATTCTTCATGTGAGAAATGTTCGTTTTGACTCAAAATAATTAAATTATTGATGTCTAAAATCCATATCCAGTTTTTTGAAACTGCCACCTAAACTTTTTAAGAACTTTTAGATATTGTGTTCAGGTAACAGTGATGGCAGGATGGAGCGGGAGATGGACCGATGGATCGGGGCATCGTCTGGTCTGTTGTGGTGAAGAAGAAGAAGAGCCAAAAAGGAGGCAAAGCTCTCGATTTACTGGTCTATCTATAATCCAACCCTCCCCTGTGGTCATGAGCTATGGATCCTGGCTGAAAAAAGAAGACCTGGGATATAATTGGCTGAAACAAGCTTTCTTTGTAGGGTGGCCGTGCCCAGCCTTAGAGATGAGCTGAGGAGCTCCGTCATCTGGGAAGAGCTCGAAGTCGAGACTCATAGGAAGAAGTCAGGAGCCGGGCATCTGATTAAGACACCTCCCCCTGGAAGTTTTTTATGTATGTTCCACTGGGAAAAGACCCCGGGGCAGACCCAGAACTCGCTGAGGAGATTATGTATCTTCTTTGGCCTGGGAATGCCTTGGGATCCTCCAGGAGGAGCTGGAGAGGTTGCTGAGGAGAGGATTGTCAGGGTTTCCCTCTGGATGGATGGATGGATGGATGGATGGATGGATGGATGGATGGATGGATCTTAGTTTTTTCTAATATCTTAATAGTAGAGATCTGCATGATGTTTGTTTAGATGAGTTGATTAGGAGGATCACTGTTATTGATAGCAATAGAATTGTGGTCTGAATATATGTTACAAAGGCCTGCCATATTGTGTGTTCATGTCATACATTACATTTAGAGAAATGAGGTAAGTACTACAGGGAAAGCTCGGTAATTAACAAAGAAGGGATCTCGCTCCACACTCAGTATCATCCCCTCGCCTAAAAGAAAAGACTATGATTGAAGAGATGTAGCTTGGAAGGTACACTGAAACATGTTATGTAACAGCAAAAGTCAGACCTGTCACGTTATATAGTTAGATGTGGGGTGAGAAAATCCACAACATGTTGTAAACAAGGTGCAAAGACACATAGCTGCTCCTATCGAGGGAGAAAAATGAAGCAAGGAGGCAGGTGATTAATTTGTAATGCGTAATGAAAAATAAAGCAGAAGAGAAGGAGGGGTTACCTCAGGAAAAATGGGACTACCCACCCACCCACCGCAACCCTGCCACGCTCACATTATCATCTGTGCTGAACGAAATCCAGCCACGTTACTTCCCCTTCAGATCACTCAGAGTAACACGAGCTCAACACAAAAAGTGCACACGCAGACACAAAGTGCGGGGAAGAAAACTGCACTCGGTACACACACGGAGATAAAACAGGACACCTGCCAGAGACTGTGCTGCACGGCCGTGTAAACAGAAGAAAAGAGAGGCGCGCAGAGTCTCGTGAAAACACAACCGCGAGCGGAAGTAACCAGGTCGTCGGGTGAGAGCGATGCTGTTGCCAAGCAACCAGGTGATTCCTCTGAAGAGCCTCTCCTGGGGAGATTCCCTTGTTTAAGTGAGGGCATTTACTCGGCTGTGAGTCCGCACGCAGGCTCGTGCGCGGGCGCGTGTGTGTGCATGTGTGTGTGTGATTGTACGATCGTGACGGTGTGTAAGTTAGTACTGACACAGTGAGCGTACAGTGATCTGAGATGCATCCATGGTAACGACCCAGCAGGCTACTCGGGAGTTCATGGCAACTATTTTCCAGTTGTTGTACATTTTATTTATTCAGCAATTATGTATTTATATTTTATGGAGTACACAGAGTGCTGACAGTGGTAATTACCTGCAAACTTGCAATGACAAGCAGAGGGACACACACACACACACACACATATATGTAGAGTCATAAGCTGTGGAAAATATTCAATTTGGAGAGCCTCGACAAATCCCTGAGGTGTTGCTGACGTTTATGCATGCTTCAGAGTATTCATTGCAGCTCACACACCGATATCTGCACCTACACACACACCTTCACGTTTCCAGCAGAACGGGATGGAGGCTCAGACAGAGAGGAGAACGGGAGATAAGAAAAAGGAAGACAGAGTCAGGTTTGGGAGGTGACGCCAGTCTTCACCGCTTGTAACTCCTGTCATATAAATAGAGGCCGGTAACAATGCAACTGACAGGCAGCTGTAACCCTGGAGATTCATTAGGGCTTGTCACTATGGAAACCTGCAATCAGGAAGAAATGCTGGCCTGTTTTTCTACAAGTAATGGATGTAAGGAAATACCTGAGCTCTTTCGAACCCACATTTATAAGCAAACACACACACACACACATGTGGACGTGCAGAATGCTGACCCTCTTCCCACCTCTCTTGTGTTTGAAGATAAAATAAACATCCAGGCGCTTCTTGCCTCCTGCACACAACAGTTTTGATAAAGTCCAGGGCAGAGACACAGACAATGTGCCTCCCACATTATAAACAAAGAGGAACTTTTGCACCATCATGTCGGCTCTGCGTCAGGTGCATGAAGGATATGGGTGGCAGACGACTCGAAGGCACCAGGAGCGGGGAGGACTGGTTTGGGTCAGAGCCAGAAGAACCACCGGTGCCAGGGAGGGGTACGGCAGCTCTTCCTTCTCCTTCTCCTTCTCCTCCTCCCCTTCCTCCTCCTCTTCTTCCTCCCCTTTGTGCTCCAGCTCCTCTCCCTCAACGGACACATGTACCGTCTCCCCCTCCTCCTCCTCATCCTCAGCCTCCTGCGTTGGTCCGTGGTGCTGCTCACGCAGGTCCGGCTCCTGGATGCCCGTCATGGCCGCGCTGGGAACAGCCCGAACCTAGAGGGAGAAACCTAAAAGAGTTCTCACCAGCATATCTGTTCGCGTCTGTGCATCTGCCCCTGTCCTTTCACCTCCAAAAATGAGCTGGAATCGTCAAGAAGGGCAGAAACAAACATTTCTTGCTCCTTTTTTTTTTTTTGTTCTTTCACAGGCAGAAAGCAGTCCTGGGCAGGAAACATAAATCTACACAAATCTAAACAGCGAGAACTAATAGGTACGAGCTGACAACAGGAAGCACTTAGACCTCCTCATAATAATCCTACAGCTGTACGATTCTGCCATGACAACAGGCCATTACTGCTGATGCTTTTAATCCAGACTAGCTTTAAACAATCTGGACACAGATAAAGTGTCTTAGACATGAAGAGAATAAACTCTGGTACTGGGAGTAGTATTGTATTTTTTATTATTTACAACACATTTGACTGCATTATAATAAGGAAAGACAGCAAACCCCAGAGTTGTAATTTCCCTTCGACCGCTAATTTAAGCTACAAACTGCAGTGACACTGATGAGTTCCAGCAGCCCGGGGTTAATTTTCAAAAGTACTGACAGAGATTTCTTGCAGGACTAAAATATCATCTAGGAAACGTCAAACTGAATGATGCCTTCGGTTTAAAATTTAACATGGGCTCACAGGAGCAGATTCACTTCTTTTTTCTTTTTTTGAGTCGCTTCAAATTTCCTGCTTTATTGGGCAGTATAAAGTGGAGTTTGGCAGGGAAGGATGTACGGTGGAGCATCATGTGACACAGCCCACATTGTCATGAGTACAAACGCCTCACACACACACACACACCCTCTGGTTCTCACTGTGTGCTCCTTCCACCGTGGATCCCCCAGAGAACCTGGTTAAATTTACTCCAAAGCTACAAATTTCTTGTGAAGTTTGCACACAAGCAGAATTATCTGGACAACTGCGAGGCACTGGGGTCTGTGTGTGAGAGTACAACGGGAAAGCTGGCACTGCAAGCTCACAGCTTAAAGAGGAACGTGTCTGTCTATTCACTGTGGAAACTTAGTTTGGACCATTAAATGAGTCCTGCACATTTGAGGGCTTTTTATCTTGATTCAACACAGAGAGGACATCAATTAGCTACCACAAAAAAGACCTATTTCTTACACAGCTAAGAACCTGGTGAGCCCTTTCAAAATATATTTTAAAAAAAAACTCATTACACAACCCTCCTCTTACAAACAGTCTGCCATGATGGAATCAAATCATCCCAGAGTCTTGGACCACAACACTGTTCACATCCATACCTCTGCAAGACCTCCGCAGCTCATTGGGACGCTTTATACACATACTGAGGAATTATTATACCTGCTTTGATTGGTTTACATAATTACAATACAAATGAAAGCTGCCTCCTGCTCAATAAAGCCAAAAGAAACTGGAAATGTCCACTTGTTTTACCCGTACATCTTCCTAAAGGCCAAAAAAATCAGACGTGGACGTTGCTGTTTGGGGACATTCATACAAAAGCAGCCAGCCTGTAAAGCTGGTTAATCCAATTAAACCTAATATCTCAAGATAAGTTTTAATGCTCATGGAATTTATTATTAGGCCTGATGAATAACTCATTCTGTAAAACTACAGAGACTTCCCAACAGTGTGCAAAAAGAGGATTATTTTAACCCATCTCCCCGTTTTGTAAACAACCTCCGTGACAATGGAGCTACACCATAAGATGTGGTAATTTTCTCTTGTGCCACGGCCTTATTATTATTATTATTTCTATACCTCAGAGCAGTGGACGGGACAACACAGCAGTAAAAGTACACAACAGCACCAAAATAATAAGGAAAAAAAACTTTGCTTGGTGTTCTTACCGGGGAGCAGCGTCCATCCATGGATCTCTCACTCCGGGTTCGCCGTGCGCCCTGAGCTCTCGGAGCCGGGCTGCTCCATCTGAGAGCCGCTCGCTGCTCCGCTGCCTCCTCCCTCCTCTCTCCCCCACTCCTGGGTATCCAAACTCACTCCGTCAGCCGGGAGAATCGCACAGACGAGTAAAAAAAAAAAAGTAATGTGACGCACAAGTTTCGATTTTTTTTAAAAAGGAAACCCCGGTAAAAGTGAAGTTAAACGGGACCGAGCGGCTCCTTTCTTGTGCGTCTGCGCCCCCTCGGCGGCTGGACGCGCTGCGCGGTGTCAGGTACCGGAGTTTGGGCGCACCGGGGAGGAGAGCTGCGTCAAGCCAGTCAGAGACAGGCGAGGAGGTTTACCTTCAAAATAAGACTATCTGCTGCTTGTTGTTGTTAAGAAATAGGAGTAAATGGGTGATTTAGTACTGTTGCTCAACATAAACATCTTACATCCTGATTACCTATGACAAAACGTGTGAAATCGGGCGAACTTGCTGTATATGACTCATTGTCAGAGGAACTTGTATCATGGTGGCAGGTCTTAATTGGCTGTGCTCAGAAACGCTGGTGATTAAACTAATTGACATATTATTTACTAATTATCTGAATAAACAGTTGTTATACGGGCACAAATGAATTGGTAACAACTATTGGAGTCAATTTGCTTTACGTTTCACGCAAAGGCTCATGGGAGTTTTAACCGCCGCTCTTCCGTAGTAGCTAGCTGCGCTGGAATGCTAACGCTAGCTTGCGCTTAAACAGCAAAGGAGAAAAATAATGTCATATTAAATTTTTTATTGTTTATTTGTATTCAATATATATATTAATTATTAATTAATTTATATATTAAATGTAAATTAAATGTAAATATTTTTTTCACTAATTGGTCCTAGTTTATGTAAACTACTTTTAAATTGATCAATAAACTGTTTTTAATGCATGAAAATATAACCATCCAATCAGATTATTTTAATTTCCGTTTCCAGGCAGAAACCTGTTTGAAGGAGCTTTCTCATTGGTTAGGACAGAAGGCACAGCTCAGGCAAACGCTTGGAAGAATGAGTTTAAGATAGAAGTTGCTCCAAATGAAAAAATATATACACAAAAATTCAATAATACAGTTGTATTTTGGTTTTGTCACATGATGAAATTTTATAGAAACATCAGTTATTTCTGTCAACCTTTTAAAATGTTCTAATTAAAGTCACATTGTTATTAGCAAACTTCACTTCAGCCTTGATTAATAGTTCCCACACCACATACATTCAGAGGCTCTACATTACACTAAAGTAAATCTGTGTGGGTTTGAAAATTAGCTTGTGGTTAGAAAACCTTTGTACAAATCAACAGTTGCATTGTTTTTATCATGTAACATTGTTTACTGTGTTGTCCTTGATTAAATAAACTTGAATTGATGAAGGTTCATGTTGTTCCTCGAGTTGATCTTGTTTTTTTTATTACCAACAAAGAAGAAAGAATATTCCAGGCGATGGTGAAGTTTTTTATACTTGGCTTTTTATGCCGTTGGTTATGTTGGGAAGTAAGATGTACTGTGGCTCCAACGGCTACAAAAGGCGACAAAAAAACGATTTTCTACACCACAGCAATGAGTTGGTCAGTCACAGTGATAAATTCTGCCAACTGTTCTGTAATCCTTTTTGTCTTATCCAGTGGTGTCCAGTCCTGGTTCTGGAGGACCGCCTTCCTGCATGTTTTAGTTGTTTCCCTGCTCTTCAGCAGGTCTTCAGTCTGTTAATCACTCATTTCTTCAAATCAGCTGCAGAGAAAAGCAGAGAAACACTTAAAACATGCAGGATAGTGGCCCTCCAGGGCCAGGATTGGACACCACTGGTTATCGCTGCCCTTTGGATGATTTAGCTGAGTGTATGGGTTTTAAATGTTTAATTAAATTGGTGGTATTGAATGTCGCTCTATTGTAACTGCCATGAGAAAATGTACAATTTATTCCTGTTCCAACTGCAAAACAACATCACAGAAAAAATATATATGTATACACAACACTCAACTCAAACTCAGGTCAGGCATGTTTTCTTGCATATTGCTGAGCTAAAGTGGAAAGTTTTGTTTTAACTAGGTCCGAGTGGGGTCTGATTATTTGTCAAGAGGAAGTAAACTGCTCAGTGTGTCAGACTGCATCTGATTTTATCAATCATTTTAATGCTTCACAGGCCAAATGGAATGAGCTCGAGGGCCAGATATGGCCCACAAGCCACCAGTTGATGATGACTGCTTCAAACGAAAAGCATTTTTGAACATTGTGGAGTTAAAAGTGACAAAAATATAGGAAGATTCACAGAATACATTGAACTGTTTTTACACTTATTATAGTAGAGGAAAGAAAATGTCACAATAGAAAACTGAAAAAAAACTGCATTTGTTCCAGTGTTAAATTTCTTGTTAATTTTTTTTTTCTATCGACTTTTTCAGGGTGAAGGTGTGGCAGGTTTCAGTCATGGAACTAAAATAACCGATGGAAACAGAAGTGTAAAAAAAAAAAAAATTAAATGATCCACGAATTAAAGAGTTTTACAATATTTTTTTCACAACAAAATATTACATTTTTCCCTTTTTTGAAACTTGGACTCACTGCAGAGAATGACTATAAACTAATTTAACTTAAAAGCCTAACACTCCCTGAAGGAATGCATATCACCCACCACCTCTCAAACCAATGGAGTTTCAGCGGTCAAACTTTGAAAATAACGTTATGCGTGATTTCATGCAATAGCACAAGATCTTATGTTAATACTCGGAGCATGTGTTGGAGATGGCTCTCAGCTACTACCACCCCAAATTCTAGCTGACTGAGTTATAGTCATTTTTATGTTGGCCAAGGTTGATTTGCTGCAGCAGCCATCTTGAACCAACTTGTCTCTCAAAGTTAATGGGTTTTAATTGTTCATCTAGTGGTTACTTTCCGAGAGCTTCATTAAAATCCATCAAATGGTTCAGGAGAGATTTTACAAACAGGCAAACAAACAAACACCCACAGGCACAGGCAATAATTATTTGTAGCTGTTTTTCACCTTTCAGCTGAATCATGGACATTATTAAATAAATGTTGGGGGAAAAATGTCAATTATTGCCATTTGAAATAACTTGGCTGAGACCATACAGGAGACCTGCCTTACATTTGTCTGAGATAGTAAACAAGCAAGACTAATTTGTTCATATTTTAATCACAAAATCCAAGATTAAGATTTAAAATTTTAAGTCATGTTTAATTGCAGCTTAATCGCATAAAAAGGCACAAAAGTAGCTGTTTAGTAATGTGAGCTGAGGGAATCTGACAGGAAGAATTATGAGCCTGTGCCCTCTCCAATAAGGGTTTTATTTTGAAGGTTTTGACTGTAGAAGCTTATTCTTAATATTGCATAACTTGACAGTGACAGAGCGAGCCGGAGCATGTGACTTGTCCCTTCGATCTGCTCGGTGCGCCTCTTCCCCGGATCCCTCATCCTGCCTCTGCCAGGCAGTTATCTCAGCAGTCAGCGACCCTGGACGGCGTGAGCCGGTGTGTGGGCAGAGGGGGCTGTCATGTGTGAGATGATGCTCCGCCGTCACACTCAGCAGGAGAGTCGGCTCACTAAAACCCCGAAAGCTCTAACACAATGCCTTCAAACCTGCTCATATGCTGTGTCAGGTTTCAGAGGACAAGAGATTACTAATGATTGATCCTTTCTGTGGAAGTTTCCTAGAAGGATGAGGACTGTCCACCCTTCACTTCAGTCGGTGTGAAATAAACACGCTGCTTTTACTAAATAACACCTTTCTGGCGTGCTCCTAAAAGGACAAAACGTCCTGCATTACTCACTGTTTTTTTTTCTTTAATTTATGTTCAGATTTTGTTTGAAGCGTTAAAAATACAATTTGAAAAAGGCAGAGAAGTGGGGAGGGGGGAAAGGCACAACGATGAGCCCGAACATCCTAAAATAGCACTGAAGTTATACTTCGGCACATTTTTCCAGGGGCTCTGAGAAATTCCCTGATGGCCTTCTAGCAAAACCTGAACCCCACTGTGGGAGCTGAGCAGAGCGCACTGTGAGTCTGAGCAAACAGCTGAAAGGAAGCTCTTGTCCTAAACGCTCTGATGTTGGTTTTTTTTGCAGCTGCACTTCCCACATAAGCTGAATATTTAGAGTTGAATAGAAAAATTAAAGTGTAGCAGCAGAGAACTCTAATGCTCAATAAATAAAAGAAAACAAATGTAGACGAAGATCATGCTGAGCTATAATCTTGTTTAATTCAGAAAGATTTAACCTCTGATTACAGGCTATTATATTTGAATTATCAACCAAAGCTCGTTAACATTCAAGACACACACTGACAGAGAATATGGTCACGGTGTAGGTTTAAAAAAAATGGAAAAAATAGAAAGAACTAGAGAAATGAATGTGTGAATGTTGAGCACTGTTGTTAAAGCTAAAAAAGGCAGAACACTAGCTAAAAGCTAAAAGTAGCAAAATGCTAGCCAATAGCAGGAAATATCTGCTGCAAGTGTCAAAGGTCACTAAAAGATCTGCAGAAGGTTTTGGTGGGGTGAGTTTTGGTTGACTCTTTCTACTTAGATGCCTTATAAAACTTATGTACCTTAAGTTTAGTTAGAAATAACATGTTTGTTGTGTTTTGATAACTACTGCTTCTCATCAGAATATGTTTCTTCTTCACACACTCTGCCACACTACCTGTGCTGATCGACACCTTCACCACAACACCTCACAGTAATCAGATATGAATTGCACTAGTATTGTGATAAATACTAGTGCATACTTCATAATGAATGAAGAGCTTGATTAATTAGTCAGTTTCATCATAATTTAAGTCCTTTCTCTTAATTTCTCAGTCTGAAAGTTAACCTTGCATATCTCCACACGCTTCAGGACCAGGTGCGAAGACGACTGCCTCCACATCTCTCAGGTGCTACTTTAACTCTGCTGAAAGTTGGGAATTTATAACAAAATTCACTTTGCAAAGAAAAGGTGAAAATCTGGGCCTAAACTCTGGTTGATGCTCCAGCTCCTACATCTTCACCTGCCTTCGAGGACTTTTCACTTCTGCCTGTTAAATAAAGATTTAAACGAAACACAAACCACAGATTTAGGCTCTTGTTACGTTTTAATAAACTTCCTTTCTTTCCTGGAAACAAGGTTTGTATGTGTTCACCTACATGTATGTGTGAAGTGAAGGTGGTCCTGATCAAACTGTTAAAATCAGGACGACTGTCACAATTAAATATGTGAAATAGAAGATTTTTCACACAAAAAAAATGAGATGGATTCAGTAACCTGCTCAGTTTTATGACACCATTACTTTAAAATGACATATAAGTCATGTATACACTAATATAAACTTACAGCTATTGTTAATAAATAAAAGAAAATAAATAAAAACTGAATTCCTTATGAATACATGAAAACATGTATTGAGAGGTCAGTCAACCCTGACCTCTGACTAATGAAATCTAATCAGTTTTTAAGTGAAACTATGATTTAAATCCAAAGAAACCCAACCTAAAATGTTCCCACAATCAAGCAAAGCAAGCTGAAGTTCTTACTTCACATCATGTCGGATTTGTTTTCTGCTTATTATCGGACTCTCCGTCGCACAGCCATTCTAATGCGATCGTCCTTTTTGTGTTTTTTGTGCCTAAAGCAATTGTTGCCAGATCTGTTGCAGAAACCTTCCACAGAGGAATTTCCACCACTAAATCAGGCCTTGCACTATCTAAACAGACATCTTTGTTGCATTTGCTGAACAGCCAATGGGAGGGGGCTTTTTTTCCGAAAAGACTGGCTAAAGCTGCCCATCACAGGTTAGATTTGTCCAGACCTCTTGGATTACGGATGAGCCGAAGTCCAATCTTTGCAGCGGCTGTCAGGGACGGCTGCTGTCACATCCGGTGCCGTGTGCCTCGTCTGCAGCAATGTTTGTGTGTGATCATTAACAGCCAGAGAAATACCAGGACCCCAAAAGTTTCCCAGCAGAGGGTTTTATCATAACAAGATGACCGTCAGAGGTTTTAATGGTGCCATCTCCACTGCAGTCGGGATGTTTTGCTGCAAGCCAAGAGATGGATTTACAGACAAACTGGAGCTGATTAAAACTTCAGATCACATTTTCACTCGGAGTGGGGAAACACCATGCAACACTCTATTAACGCCCACCACAAAACAGAGTCTGAACAGCCGTTTATACTCATACAATTACAGTCTGCATCAAAGATTTACTGGATCTCAAGAACATCATTTAAATTATCTGGGACAAATTTAACCACAAAAGACTTCTGCAGCTAATATCTCCATCTCCCTGCGGGGTGAGCATTGTTTGAAGCCTCTTTGCGTGTGTGTGTGTGTTGGTTGTTACTGGGTCTCCCTAGCTGTGTTTCCACTCCTACTCTCAGTCGTTTCCCTTCTCCTTCCAGCTCGTCTCATTCACATCACACTTGTGTAACACATGCAAGACTTTTCTGCTCCATGAAATCATTTCATGCATTTTTTTTTAACTCTGGAGTTGTTGTGTTGAGTTAAATGTTAGTTTACATTAGCACAAAAACACATGCACACACACCTCCATCCTCTCTCTTATCGGCTGAGGATGGGTATCTAGGCCAAACACCGTTATCTGTGTGTGGTAGGCGCCCATCGGGTGCGTTTCCATGGTGACCATCACATAACCTTATATACGAGGAAGTGTTATATCCCATGCCATCATCGCGGCCGCACAGAGACAATGTGATTACGGATCAATAATCTGGACCAATCATTGAAATTCCCATGACAACCACCTCAGGGCAGATCCTCAGCGAGAGCTCAAACTCTGCAGACTTTTACGTGCTCACATGTTTCGGTGGCGCCGAGCCCACACACTGCTGGTTAACCTGACCTGGTTAGAGTCGCATTCACAAAGAGGTTAACGAGGCACATGCATATGTACATGTCATGGCCAGCGGGAACAATTTAACTTCCTAAAGTTCAGGTGTTTAAAACACGAGGCAAAGAAAAATGTTGCCACCAGCGTTCTGATGAGAGTTAGGAGAGGAGATCATGTTTCTGCCATACCATACAAAGCTCTCAACAACCAAGCTCCAACTTATATTAAAAATCTTAATGTTCCATATTTTCCGAACAGAGCACTTTGCGCTCAGACTGCAGGTTTACTTGTGGTTCCTAGAGTTTCTAAAATTCAAATGGGAGGCAGAGCTTTCAGTTCTCAGGCTCCTCTCTTTCTGTCCATGAGGTTGACACCCTGTCTACTTTAAGACCAGAATTAAGACTTTCCCTTTTGATAAATCCTATAGTTAGGGTTAGTTTGGGTTTCTTGAGTTATCCCTTAGATATGCTACCATGGGGTTATACTGCTAGGAGACAAACTGACCACATTTCCTCTTCTGGAGCTGCTTCATCTGACAGGGAGTCAGAGGCAACAACAGGAAGCATGGTGGGAATTTTCTCTCTAATTTAAATAATTTTATTTTTAAAGAACCTCATAAAGTCATTACTACGTAGAGTTATAGGGATACATGGCTCAACAGAGATAAGACTTTTCATTAGCCTAGCTACAGTACTAAACAGAAACCTGGGGTTGTTTTTATTCTCTTCTATTAAAGATGAATAAAACACAGTTCTAGCTTTACGGAGGGCTTTCCTGTATGTTAGCAGGCAATCCCTCCAGGTTGAAAAAGAAATTCTTCCATGTTAGTGGAGCGCCATTTTCTTTCCAACTTGCATCACTGACCACAGAGTTGCCACAGCCCCCTTTTTAAAAGCCTGTATAAAAGTACATAATTCTGAATTAAATCGAGTAGCCAGCTTCCTCTGAACGGTTTCTTTTTCAGAGGAGCAATTTTATCAAGCAATGTTTGCATTGAAATTGGAATATTATCAACAAGATCATCTAAGTTGCAGCTCTCTGTTGCATTACTCTGCAAGACAAAGGAAGATAATATGAAAGTGATTCTTTAAATTTGGTCACAGCCTTCTCTGATAAACACCTGCTATAATGAGATCTACTCTCAGTGTCTGTGTAGTCAGTCAATGTAAAGTCAAAGGTTCTGACCGTTAAAAAATAGTCAGACAGAACAGGGTTGTGAGGATGTCTCACGCTGGTCTCAAGTCAGCGGGGTGCAGTGTCCCGTGGGGCCTGGATACAAGCGGTAGAACAGTCTCATTAGCATTTTTAACTAAAACTGATTAAAATGTTTCATACAAAAATAAAATCAGTCAAATTGAAAATGCCCAAACACCAGCTCAGACTGCAATGGCGACAAAAGGGGGTTGAAAAATTGCACCAGGTTTGTGATCTAATCTGGACCCTTGCTGTTTTTAAAACATAAAATAAAACAGCAACCCGAAGCCATGAAAGCAGTTCTTCCTTTAGTTCCCGTCCAGCCGTCAGTGATTAAACCGCGGTAAATCACATCCCCCGTGTGAAAAGTTCAACCAAAATCATCTGTCGGAACGATTTCATTCAGAATGACAAAACATCTGCAGGTGACGGCTGTTATTGTTACTCCAAGTATATCGGCATGCTGGCATTAGCCTTTAACTGGAAGCACCACTGTGCTTAAAGAGGTCACATCCAGATTCTGTGTTTTGTTTTTTTTCTCTCTGACTCTGTGCTTTAAATCGTTTGTTGCGTGCAAAAGATCAATAAAGTTCAAAAGGCTAACGGCCATATCTAAATTATCATTTCTCCAAGGCTTTTGTGGAGTTCGAAAACCTGCAGAGCACTTTGAGACGCCGTGGTTGCGCTTTAATTTTGTATTTCTTTTTTCTGGAGCTGCTTCTTTTCCACATCAGCATATCGAAAGTTTTCGGCTGATCAATAATAACAGATCAGAGCTTTTTGGGCACGAATGGCTCAAAATAGGAACCACGTTTTTTCTTTATAGTTAAAGGGATAGCCCAAATCTTTTGAAGTGGGATTCTGTGGAAATGTTATGAACGATTAATATCTTACCTGTTGTAGATACTTCTAGTTTGAAGAAATGCACTTAAATTCTGACTCAATCAGCCAACATATCAACAACTGCAACAGGTAAGATATTAACTGTTCATCTCCTTCTTAGATATGAGCTAATGCTTTAAGGTTAAAAATAATGTTAAATGTTCAGTTAATTTTCTGAAATGTTTTGTCCTAAATTCAGTCAGATATTTTGACTGACTGTGCGTTGAAAAAAATTTCCACCTCTCAAAACTTTTCTGAGTTGATCATGATTAGATTTTTTTTTAATTTCTTTATTCTCAAATATGTTGTATTTGTTTTTTAACCGTCTTCTAGTGGTTGTGATGTATACTAATGTTACCACAACCTGACACACTAATCATGATTGAATCTTTTGTGAGAAAAAGTGACACTTGTATGAAAGTTCTGTGTAACTTCTTCACCAGGTTAAACAGGTTGTTTAGACTCGTGTTAATAAAGTCTACGTTTCTCGTTGTTTTCATCAGCACGAGGAAACACATGAATCTATCCGACTGCACAAATCTGTCGCCCTGGGTTGCACCCTGTTTGAGGGAAATACATGCGCGCTGCTCCATGCAAACGCACAATCAGTCCATTTTCAGTTTCATTTTCTCCCAGACGGCAGACTCACGACAGAGGTGGGTATAGTAGATGGTCAGTGGAGAAGCATCTTTTCTGACAATCACCAGAGAAGTGAAGTTGCTAAGCAACCTTTGGCCTTGATGATGGGAAATGATGTCATGCTGGAAGACAAAACACAAGCAGACAAATCCACGAGCAGATAACAGGTGCACACACACACACACACACACGCACACTCATATGCAAAGCGAACATTACAGCATAGTAGGAATAATGACTGTTTTGGTGGTAATCTGGGGAAGGGTTAAAGTTAATCTTCTCTAATGGTCTCACTGATCTCTGAGTCCATTAAGGGTGACCTTAAACACACACAAACACACACACACACAATGCATGGATCAAGCTGTGCTTTTGAACATTTCTCTTTGATTGAAGAAAATATCAATTTAAATACATCTGCTCCTTTCTTGTGTCTCCATCTTCCTTCAGCCCCTCAGTGAACTGTTTCCTGTGATCCAGCCGTCATGCTACCACTCACACTCAGCACACACACTTTAACAACACACACACACACACACACACACCCACACACCCACACATGACGAGGCTTATTGCTGTCTGCTCCTGGAGGGTGAGGGAGGTAGTGACATGTGGAGCTGTATTCAGGAGCTGAGGCATATGAGGGAAGATTTTTATTAGTAATCTTGTCCCTCCTGTTATGGGCTGCAGGACTTGGAGCGCCACCCGGTGTTCGTGCTGTGTCACTGCAGGTCTTCTGCTAGACTGATCCCCTGAAACTCACTAAGACACTGCTTTTGATGATCCTCTTTGAAAACTAAACTAATTAAAATGATAAATGTACTCTTTGTGCTGCACAACACCTCTGCTTATACAGCAAAAGTATTCCTCCCTCTTGGTATGCTTAGTATTTTGTTGCCTTACAACCTGGGATTTAAGTGAAAATAAGGCTGACAGGTTAGATTTTCTTCCCCAAACATGTGGGAAAAGGTGCTGTGGTCAGATGAGACCAAACTCAAACCTTTAGGACATCAGGGTCATCACCAGGTCTGAGGCAAATCTACCAGCTCTCATCCTGCTGAGAACAGCATCCCTACAGTGGAGCATGGTGGTGGTAGCATCATGATGTGGGGGTGATTTTGAGCCACAAGGACTGGGAAAATGAATGGAGCAAAATAAAAAGAAATTCTTGAGAATTGGTCGGTGTCCTCCAGAGATTTGAGACTGGGACGGATGTCCACCTTCCAGCAGGACAACTCCGCTGGTTTCAGGAGAATCAGCCAAAGACCAGAACTCAGTCCAACCGAGAGTCTCTGGGTGGATTTAAAAGATTGTTGAACATTAGTGGTGCAGCAGTTTGGTCAAGAAAGTCCAGGTTAGATGGACCGACATCACAGAGACAGACCTGAAGAGACTCGATGCTGGAGCTGCTGCGAATGTTGGCTCAACTCACAAATGAGTTTTGGGGGCTGAATATATTTCTGTGCCTCGTTTTTCAGTTTTATATTTTTTAAAATGATTTTAAACAGTTTTTACCCCTTTTAAACTTTATTAATCTGAAATATGTTTCTGTGGTAGTTTTTTTAAATCAAATAAAAAATTCTGGTAAATTCCACAATAAGATGCAAACTATTTTTGCAAGAGTTTATATCTAGTTGCCTCTTAACACCGTGGATCTGTGGTAACGTACAACACTTGAATGATAATTACCTTTAAAAGGACCCATCAGATATTATATTCATACTTATGACTTAAAAAAATAATTCACATTAGAGTCAGTTAAAACAATAAACACACAAAGTATTTTGAACGGTTTATTTAAAATCAGGATTAATTTTAACATTTAATGGTAATATCTTACTTTCACATTGTCTCATACAATTTGTTCAACAAACTACGATCCTATAAGTCATATATATATATATATATATATATGACTTAAAGGATCATAGTATATCATATATATATATTTCATAAAAAACAGCCTTACAGGATTTAAAAAGTTTAAGAGCCAAATTTGAACAAATTTACCAAAATAATGGATTTACAAACAAAACCTTAATGCTCAGATTTGAGCTGACTCCTTTTTTGATGTTACATTATATAATTACCCAAAATGGGGATCAAAAATCCAACAATATATTATTTTATATTAAGCCATGTAGATTTTCAGTTATACAAGACGTGAACATCATTATATGATTTTTATTTTAAAACTGAAAATGTGAAGTTTGAAGCTCATGAACTGTTGGACTACATATTTATTTGTTGCACCTCAGATGAGATGAGAGGTCTTCAAGAATTACAGTCCATTTACCTTCCACCCATTGTGTGAAGAGGGAGCAGAACCCGGGGTTCTGACGGTTTTCATGCAGACATCAAGCAAAACAAACAGTCGAGATAATGAGGTCAAATCCTTTTAATTAAAAAAAGGGAACATGTCATTGGTAAGAACACCTGTCCTTTAATTTGTCACATTTCTAACAGATTTCACTTTCACACCACTACACACACATTCACTCACACACATTCACCCACTCACAACGTGACAGTTACTTCACCCTATAGGAACAAAAACATGACTGATATGTCATTATTAAATAAACATCCTTGATTTACACAATCCAGTGTGGCATAAATACTGAACTGTCTGCTTCAAGAACAACTAGACATTCTGTAAGTTTTAGCTCATTAATCTTTAATTCTGTTACGTATGGTTCAATTTTATTTTTTCAGGCAGACGCTCAAGAAAAAATTGTTAGCAAAGCTATAATCCTGCTTAAAATGAATGTCTAAACAAAAAGTTTTTGGTTTATTTGCCAACTTATATAAAAATCATTACTAACCATAACAAGTAATAATATCAAACTAATAAGCACAACAAAAAAAAAAACATTTTTAAAGTTGAAAATTATTCGAAATATCCAAGAGCCATCATTTGGAGCTAATGTGCTAAAACATGCAAAACTGCTAGTAGAATTCTTCAGAAAAGAGCCAATAATTGCAACTTTAGCAAAGACAGCCGTTCGATATTTAAGCCCTGAAAAGCAAACTGTGATGTGATCAAACTGAGGAGAAATGATACGAAACAAACATCTCTATTTACAAACAAATCAAAGGAAGAGGAACAGCAATTCTTCTCGTACAAGAAGCAATCACATCCCTGAGTACAGTGCTTGTTATTCCTATCAATTAGACTGATTGCTGTGTGGTCGTTTATCAGTCTTTTCGGGTCGGCTCTTGGCTGATTAAAATGGGGCTTCACAGCATCCCTCTAGAGCTGTTGGTGACCCCCGTCAGCTCGCTGAGAGACCCAAGCAGCAATTTCAGGCACAACAAAAAGCCCATCTCTGTCTGGAGCTGCAGAGAGAAGACAAACGGCAAAGCAGCTCTTCCTCAGCGTCAGGGACTATCGACGCAGTTCCACTGATTCCCTTAAAGGAGGTAATCGGAGGAGAAGTGCTTGCGGTTATTCCTTAAAAAAAATTATCTTGTTTGCAGCCGTGAAGGTGGTGATATTTGGCAATCAAGCCTGTTCACCTGGAGCCTCGTCCTCCTCTTTTTCCTTCTTCTCGTCTTCCTCCACATCTTTGTCTTTGTTCTTTTTGTTTTTCTTCTTCTTGTGTTTGTGCTTGTGCTGCCGGGGCTCTCCCTCCTTATCCTGGCTGCTGTGTTTCTTGTGCTTCTTGTGTTTTTTATGCTTCTTGTGTTTCTTCTTCTTCTTCTCGGCCGCGGTGGTGGCTGAGCCGCTGTGGTTGCTCGCCGACGGGCTGTGGGACGGCTGGCCGGGGGACGGGCTCGAGCTGCCGCTCCGCCCCCTCTCAGCCTCGGAGCCCTCACCTTCGCTGTAGTCCGGGACGAATGCCGCCTCGTCTGTCTCGCGTGTCAAGTCGGAGCACAGACGCTGCCTCCTGGGCTCGGGGTTACGACTCTCCTCTCGTCCTCCTGCCGCTCTGTCCTCCTTCCCTGCCGCCCCTCGCCCCTCCTCTCTCCCTCCACCTCTTCTCTCCTCTTCCTTCACTGAAGCTCTTCTTTCCTCCTTCGCCCCTCTCCCCTCCTCCCTCACAACTTTTGATTTGGGCGGCTTGTCCAAGTCTGCGTGTGAAGTCCTGCCACCCTTACCCTCCTCCTTCAGGGCTTTCCCTTTCTTCTCCTCCTTGACTGCTCCTCTCTTCTCCTCCCTCGAGGCGTCCCTGACTTCACTCTTGATGGATTTCGGGAGTTCATGCTGCCCCTCTCTTCCTCTGCTCTTTTGCGGCACTGGTGAGGGTTCTTTGACGGGTGCGGCGGGACCGTCCTCCAAGCCTTCCTCGTCGTCTTCTCTCTCCCACTTGGAGCGCGGAGGCGGCTGGATGAGCGGCTCCTCCCGGACCGGGCTGACACTCGGGCTGCGATTACGACTGCTCACAGGGCTGGGCAGAGGCTGCTCCGCAGGTTTAGAAGACACGTTCTTCTGGTCTTTCTCAGAGTCTTGCCTTTTCTCTTTAGTTGACCTGTTGTTGAGGTGAAAATATTTTAGTCAACTGCAGAATATAACTGCTTTGGAGCAATCAAACCATCAATAATAGGACTTGGCATAGATTTAAATAATTCAGTCACTGCTGTTACATAACTCGGTTTGGATGCCAATACAATCGGACAAAGAGCATCAAGTCTGCAGTTAAAACTGGAGCTCAGATAAGATTAAATAAGACAAGTCTATTATGTCTATCTTGTATAAAAAAGTAGATTTTAACAAGTATATTGGTATTTCCATAGCTGTTTTAAAACTTGCTGGAACATCTTTTCTGAAAAAGACCATTTTAAACGTTTGTCAATTGGTAAAAAAAAAAGAAAAAAATTAAAATTTTACTTGTGAGACAAACAGTTATTCATTAGTCGACAGCGAGTGCATGTTTCAGTGCATTTCCTGTTGGGAATGACTGGTTGACAGAAAATAAATTCAGAACAAAACCAACCCTTCTGTTTATTTACCCCATCCAACAGGCGTCCAAGAACTAATAATATATTCAGACACCCCATCTGAGCGCCCTTAAAAGCTCAAAGTGAAAACAGAAATGCATCAGACTTACTTGGCGGAGCCTGCAGCGTGGCTTGTCAGAGCCTTACGACTGATTCTGGGTTTTCTCTTCACAGTCGTCTCCTGACAATCTTTGGCTCCTTGAAGGAAAACAAAAATGAAAGAAGCCGCGTTTTATGAAGCTGTTATTAAAAGGCAGAATCTAAAACTCAATCATCCTCTGCAGTACTTTTACAGAGCCTTTAATTACCTTCTTTCTGAGCAGCAGCTGGTTTTTCTCCTGAGAGGGCACTCTTCGCCGCTCTGTCCTTGGATGCACTCCTGGGAAATGAGAGAATATAATTACATCTATTAACAACTGTGTTTACAGACAGAACCGGTATATTAAGCTGTCTTTTGGTCATAATTAAGGAAAGTTGTTTGACAAACAGCAGAATACAAACAGAATCACCTGTCGGATTTAGCGACTTTTTCTGACCCATCCCCTTTCTCTTTGGAGGACACGCTCGGTTTCTCCTGGTCTGTCAGCTTCCTGGTGATGACAGATTTTTCTCCAATTGTCATTTTGTCCACAGAGACAGACCGTCCTCCTCCACTTCCACCAGTGGAGTTTTTCCGTTCGGTCCTCAATGACTTCTCTCCCTCTGTGTCTTTGTTCACTGCTGCTTTCTGTGAACCTGAGCCAGAAACTCTGTCCTTCTCTTTGTCAGAGACTCTGTCCTTCTCTCTGTCAGAGACTTTGTCCCTCTCCCTCTCAGAGACTCTGTCCTTCTCTCTCTCAGAGACTCTGTCCTTCTCTCTCTCAGAGACTCTGTCCTTCTCTCTCTCAGAGACTCTGTCCTTCTCTCTCTCAGAGACTCTGTCCTTCTCTCTCTCAGAGACTCTGTCCTTCTCTCTCTCAGAGACTTTGTCCCTCTCTCTCTCAGAGACTTTGTCCCTCTCTCTCTCAGAGACTCTGTCCTTCTCTCTGTCAGAGACTCTGTCCCTCTCTCTCTCAGAGACTCTATCCCTCTCTCTCTCAGAGACTCTGTCCCTCTCTCTGTCTGAACCTAAGTCTCTGCCTCTGTCTGAACCAGAAGGTCTGTCTCGCTCTCTGTCCTGCTCTCGGCTTGAGCCGTGGCGTCTTTCTCCCGCACTGCCTGGTCTCTCTCTGGAGACCCCTCTTTCCGTAGATGTCGATCGCTCCTTCCTGCCAGCTCCCTCTGATGTACTCCTGAGTCTGTCCCCTTCAGAGACGTTAGCAGCAGCTGATCGATCTGAGGTGGAGGTCGTCTTTTCAGGACCTGACTGCATTCTGTCAGAGGGGGCTCTCTCGATACTGCCTCTTCGCCCCAGGTCTCTGTTCAACTTGATTTTCCTTAATGGCTTCTGTGGACAAAAACAAACATCATCATACTGAAGATTTACAATAACCATGTTGAAAACCATGTTGCAAATTACTCTTTTCTTTTGTTTTTAATGGACCGAAGCTAGTGACTCACCTGAATGTCCATCAGAGGTCTAATGGTCCCTCGATCTGGATCTCCCCGGCCCAGCTCATGAGTACCTGAAAAGGAAAGAAGACTAGGCCTGTCCGCAAGGTGTGGGAGCCTCTGGAGTGGGGGCTGATGGAGGTGCGAGTAAAAGGGGGCATCCCCTCCACCTCCTACCCCGTCTATTCTCCTCAGCTTTTCAGGAGGGGGTCCCAGTAAGGAGCGACACTCCTCTCCCATCCTCCTCCAACTATCTATTGGGGATGGAGGTCGGGGAAGCAAGGGTCTGTTGAGATGAGGGAGGTGACCATCGCCCTTTGAAAGATCTCTTCTACCTTGTAACTCGTGACTGGATCGAGGGCCATCGTGAAGAGAATGATGAGGTAGAGGCAGATTGTGGGAGGGAGCTGGTGGGGTCTTCATCAAGGGGGGCCTCACAGTGGAGCTTTTACTTTTCTCCTTTTTAGGTGTAGCTGAGCTGGAAGAATCGTCTGGTTTGGTTTTAATGGTCTTTAATGGTTTAGAAACAGAGGAAGAGATCGAAGAGTCTTTCTTTTTGGTCAACACAGCTTCGCCAGTCTTTTTCTTCACCTTGTCACTCTTCACCTTCACTGCCTCGGTCTTAACTTTAGGTTTCGCCTTTTGACTTTTTTCTTTCTTGGTCTTATCCACCTGGGTCTTGGATGTTAACTTGGTTGTGGGTTTACCAGGTGCAGCGGTACTTTTAGAAGCTGGAGCTTTAGGAGCTGGAGTGCTACTTGAAGGCCTTGAAGAGACAGGAGGCGTTTTATTTTGCGATGCCATTTCGTCCATTGGTTCATCTCTGACAGGAGTAGCATCACCTCTGTCCAGGGATTGTTGAGACGGTTCAGGTTCCTCTCCTGCCTTCTTCTTTTTGATTTTCTTGGACTTCAAGACTTTAGAACTGGATTTAGTACCTGATGCAGCAGAAGATGGGAGATGGTGAGGTGGACCACCTCTCTCTTCTTTCCCTCGTCTTCCTCTGCCCTGGGGGGAATAATCTCTGGATGATGAAGACATTTTGTCTCGTTCCCGGTCTCTGCTGCCATGACCTCTGTGATGCAGGGCAGGATGTTGGTTGTCGTAATCTTTGTAATACTTGTTGTACCAGTCAGTGTAGTCCTTCTCCCACTGTCGATACCGTTCTCTTTCCCAACGCTCATGGCCTCCAGGACTGGGTCCCTTTAAGTCATACGGCAGCAACTCCCTAGGGGGTGGCTTTCGCCCACCAGGGCTACGGCTTCGATAGCCACCAGGGGAGCGTGAGCGTGACCTCGACCTATAGGGTCTGGCACCTTCTGCTCCTTCCCAACCACCTCCTCGGTAGGAAAGAGGAGAACGTGGTGAGCCAGAGCGCCGGTAACCGTAGGACCTCGAACGAGAACGGGATCTTGACCGGGAACGTCCAAAGCTGCGTCCATTGCGTCTGGAATAAGGTGAGCGGGGATAAGATCGGCCATGGGATCGCGAACGGGATCGACTAGGAGAAAACGAGTAAGACCTGGACCTTGATCTGGACCTAGATCTTGATCTAGAGCGAGAGTAAGGTGAGCGACTTATGGAGCGGCTGAATGGAGAGCGACTGTATGACCGAGACCTAAGAAAAAGACAAAGGTGAAAAGGAAAGAAAGTGCTATGTTAAAAAAAATAAAAATAAAATAAACATAACAGTTGTTATATTATGCAATTTTGCAATTAATGTAAACACTAAAGGCCAACTAATATACACTGTTTCAGGTGACCAATAACATAACAGCAATCTGGTTCTAAAAAATCCAATAGTTGTCAATTCTGCTAATAATTCTTTCTTATCAGTGAGTATTAGCCATGTTTATTCTCAGCAGTACAATGTCATGTTTGCTACTTCACTAAGTATTTACAAATAATATTTCCATCCTTTTTATGGCTGCAAACTGCTTAACAAAGGAAAGAAAACTTAAGCAAAAGTAAAAACTTTAGAATACTTTAAAATTTTGCCATTATTAATTTGTTATTTTTCAATATCCAACTTCAGAATGAGCAATTAAAATAATGAAAATAACTGTCTGGGTCATTAAGGCTTGCTTGTAAAATGGTGATCTGATGAAAGCTGTCATGTTTAAGGACTGAACAGGACCTAACATTACCTGAACTTCATTTAAATTATATTTTAAAGTAAATGGGGATGGGACCAACACCAAAAAGCCAAATTTTACAAACTGATAGTTTGTACAACAACCTGTCAGCACTGAACAAATGGATGATATGTAGTAAGTAAAAAAACTAGGATACCTGGAATAAGATCGTCTCCGTCTTTTTGATGCGTTTCTGTATTTCATAAGTTCTTCATGGAAGTCTTTAGTGAATTCATCCAGTTTGGATGTAACTCTGAAAAGAAGAAACAAATTAAACTGTTAATTAAACATTTTTCATTCTACTGAACACGTTTACAACATCCAATCCTAAGTAATATTTAATAAAACTCTGACCTATAGTAACTACTGTAGCTGTTTATAAACAAACTCACTTGTCCTGTCGGTGGTGCCTCTGTCTGTAGAAATCCTCTTTAGATAGAGGGGGGTGGATTAGAGACGGTGGTAAAGGAATATGAGCCGGTGGGGCACCGGGGGCAACCCAGGGAGGGTTCAGCCCTGGCGGTACAGGACCATAGACAGGCTGTGGCTGGAAACTGATGGCAGGAGGGGGGATAAGGCCAGGCCCTGAGCTGTATGGAGGAGGGTAGGGCTGGGGTGGGGTCGGATACAGGGGAGCTGGATAAAGCTGAGGGGCAGGTGCAGGAGGTAGCGCAGTCTGCAGGTGACTAGAGGGTTGGTCCCCTCTATTTCTGTACCTGGAACGAAAAAGAGTTCAAGAATTATGAGAGCGACAATTTACAAAGAGAAAAGGTGAGAACAGGTTTGTGGGCGAGTTTTACCAGTGTCTGTTTCCTCCTCTGTGGGACTGGTTGGGTCTCAGCTGGTGACCTAATAGAGCAGAGATAAAGTTGGCATTTATTTCTTTGTCTCACATTTACATTTATTATGTCTCCTTTAGTAAATTAGATCTCTAACCTGATGAATGACTCGGCCTTGCAGGTGGCAGATGACTAATAACAGGTAAACTGTAACTCTGCAGGAAAAAAAGAAAAGTTTAAAACATGGTACATTTCAAGCAAACCTGCAGATTCTTATTTTCAGTCAAGTTTCCAAAACTGTAAATTGGGTTAAGTATTTTAAATTGCAATTTAAAAGCACTGGCCTAAAAGATTATGGACCCACCTGTGATGTACTTTTTGAGGTTCCTGGAGAGTCTTGAGCTGCAGCTGGCTCTGCATCAGCCTCTCTGAAATAAATAGATGCATATTAAGAATCAAAGTAGCTCCTCAAACCTCACTCCTTGACATCCAATTTGCATGGAAACGTACCAGGCAGCTTTAATTACACTTACCCTAGAGGGGGTGGTTCATCCTGGGTGCTTGAGTGTGCAGGAGAATGACTGTCAACAACAGGTGCGGGCGCCGGTGAGTCCTGACGTTCTTCAGTTGCTGCAAGACGAGGAGGACTAGGCGTGGCAGGAGCAACAGGGGCAGCAGGAGCAGGAGGAGGAGTGGCAGCCGCGGCAGGAGGAGGTGTAGGCGATGGGACTTCTTCTGCTTTAATGACTGCTGCAGGTACGCTTGTTGATGGAGGGTGAGAAACATTGGCCAGAAGGGGGTCCTGCTGTCTCGAGTGCAGGGGTCTGACCAACTGTGGGCGAGGTGGAGGAGGGGCTGTATGCTGGACCTGCTTGCGTCCAAGTTTGGTGTAACCAGTCTCATTCTTGAAGTTGTTCACAGCCTACAGGACAAATATGGTTTGTAGTTTTAAAACCAGTTCAAGAAACCTCCAAAACCACATGAGAATCTGAGTATGTGAAGACCCTACCTGTCGAAGAAACTTGTTGGCAATGAGATTGTCAGGTGACACATCTGACTGTTTGCATGAGAAGCAGATGTGCTCCTCTGAGTCCAACAAAAAACTCCTAATACCTGAAAGACAAACCATCATGTATGGTAAAATCTAGAGTAATCCATGATCAGTCTGAGCAGAAAGCCACTACAGCGTGATCCCACGGATGTATCAACATATCAGAAACATTTACGACTGCAACATAAAACCGATGCACTAATTAAAATTCTTTGTCAGTGATCTGATTAGTAACTCACAGTCATCGCAGTAACTGTTTCCACAGCAGGGTATAACCACAGCGTCAGTCATCAGGTCGTTGCAGATCGGACACAAGAGCTCATCGGGGATGGGGTCGGCATCATCCTCAGACGACGACTGGTCATGGGGGACAAATGGAGGGCGCTCTTTCTTCCCTTGAGCGTATGCCTCCCTGTAAATAAAAGATGACATTTTCATTTTGAGGGCAAAAAAAGAAAAAAACACAGGAACTACAATGCCGAAAGGAAACTATGTTCAGTGGGCTATATGATATATTCTTTAGCTGACATACGCATGTAAAGCTGGTATGGCATATTCTCCAGTGCTTGTCAGCATGGCTCCTTTGGCTCCCGGCTCCACTTTCACCATGAAGCTCTGTGGTATACCCTTACTGATTCTTACTGGCTTAGGACCCTCCGCACTTTTGTCCTGCACCTTACAAAGCAAAAACAAAATAAGTCTCATCTAAAGTGCGAAAAGGAACACAAATGGGAAAGGGTTACTACCACAGTTAATACACGGTGATTACCGTTTGCAGAGGACAGTTTCGGATGTAGTGACCAGTCTTCTCACAGCGAAAGCAGAGATAGTGAGCAGGAGGGGGTCCGATTGCCTTTTTGGAGTAACTGAAACATCCAAGTTAAATTTAACAAAGTAGAACAAATTCATTAGCTTAAAATACAGAAGAGCTTGACTAAATAAAAGTAAAAGATGAAGTACATTAAGTTTACTAACTGTATAGGATCATATTCGTGGTTCGACTGAGTCATCATGGCTTTAATCTTGTCCTCCTCGGATGCATTCGCATCTACCAGGTTTGGGGTCTAAAACAGAGTGGAAAGAGAAAAAAAAATGAAGTTTTTTTGTTTTGTTTTTAAGTTTAGAGACGTGATTTTCTTTAGGTACTTGAAACATTTATAGGAAAACTACCTTGGCGAGCTGGGCAAGAGTCAAAGAAGGAGAAGAATCCGTCTGCAGGAGAACCAGAGTATATAAATGAAAAACGTTAACATGTTGAATATACACACACACACACTGGAAGATAAGAGCCCAGTTTTCCACCACATCCGTGTCCAGTCCACTCAAGCCTTTGCAACATATTAGCGCCACAGTTACACACTTAGGTGCACGCAAACAATACAGGAACATGAACGAGAACTTAAACCAAGACGTGGATTAGATAACGTGTTAACAAGGGTCATCTCTTTACCGACCGACTCAAAAGCCAACAGGCGCTTAAAATCCCTAACTTGTGTTTATCCAAAACCATTTATATGGAAGAAATATTACACATGTGCTGATGTGCTAATTCTAATCACCTTCTGCTTACAATAAAGCACATGGATTTCACTAGTCCTCCATGAATTACTTCAAGTCTCCTTCTACCGTCATTAATAATATTACATCTTTTAAACTGTGGGCTTGAATGCAAACTTTACAACTGTAACCTGGCCACAGCAATTCAAATTCTGTTATTTTTTACTTCAAAAGTGGCTACAATGACCAGTCACACTCAATCAATAACTCGGGAAGTAGCTTTAAAAAGCGAATAAAATTGCATTGAGCACTGCTAACAAATTAAACAAATGCAAACATTAAAGTGCTAAAAATAAATGGCTAATAGATTAGAAATGTACACTTTACGTCTGATTAATTGTCTCTTCAAGCAGCCTTACACTACCAAAGATTAAAAAGGTTACATGTCTCCAAAACTGACCAGGAATATAATCTAGTCTCAACTGCAAAACAAAAAAAAACAACTTTTTTTAAGGTTGCCTGATTCTTTGGACAAATGTTTATTAGTAAACAGGCAAACCACGCAGATGGAGTGTCCCATCACAATCCACGGGGCCGGAGGAGACGGTGGTTTTTGCAGTTTGCTGTGGAGGGAACACACGGGGATCTGGTGCAAGCGGTTCTCACACGGAACCACTGAACAACTTTATTGATAAAGGTTCTGCAGCGTACAGCTTACAGGACACACTACACCAGGATACCTTTTCACTGCAGTCACCGTTAAAAGCCTCCAGAGGTTCACAAGGTATTTCCTTTTACTGATCATGTCTTAATACTCGTGATAAGGTCACAGCACGACAGGTCAGAGGCCATAGCATCTTGTCAATAAATGTGCTTCTCTCCCCCCCGCCACCTGAAACCACACTTGTACAAATACACTTTGATCTGGTCCTGGACTCTTTGTAAAACAGGCACTGAGAACCAGAAATATTTCTGTGTAACCCAGGAGGGTCGAGTGAGCTGCTGAGGCTCAAGGTTTTTGTGCAGTCCATACTGAAGGCAGAACAGAACAAATTCATGATGAAATTGTACAAGACAGAACTGAACAACACATCTGAGCATAATTTTAGCAGGGTAAACCTAAAATTAAATTCAGAAAACAAATCAGACAAACTGGTACAACTATTCCACTCACAGCCTTAGTTTTGTAAATGCAATTAAGAGTTAATTACCGGTACAATCGATCCCATCCACACTTTAATTCTTTACGTTCTTAAACCAGATCAAATAATTTCACAGAAAACAAATGACAATAAATTATCAATACAAAAATACCTTTTACATATAGCTTTAAAACACATTTGCCTGAATCAAAGCAGGCGACAAAAAGCATTTCATTATGAAATACAGTCATGTTTAAAGAATGTGTCAGAAAAATGCAACGTGGCAACAAGTCAACAGTTAGTCACTTCAGCGCATGGAAAAAAAAAAGTTGCCTAGTTTGTTTTTGCTCAATGTTTTCTCACTCAGCCATTATGTACTTTAATCTGATAAATTCAAAAACAGTAATAAACCCAGGTGTTTTTTTTTAAAGACAGCAACAAAGGAGGTTTTCTGCTCGGATTTCAAGAAACCCATCCCCCAGAAGGCATCAAACAACATAAAAAGGTTGAGAGCAACAAAAATCTAGAAAACACAAACTGAACAAAAAGTACAACTTGATTTTTGTTGACAGAATGTTCTCGAGAAAGGTGACTAAAGCCAGATAGAGTGGGATAGAAAGAGGTGTGGAGGAGGAGAGCGTGTTGTTTTTGGTTTGTTTTACATACGGGTCTAGAAGATCCCACCACAGCTGAGTCAGAACGATCACTGCAAAAAAAAAAAAAAAAAAGAGAGGAAGAATCAGCTACTGGCAGGAGGTGGAATCACGTGTACAAGGCACTGTTAGGGAAAAAAGCTCACAAACAAAGCAAGTAAGAGATGTAGACCAAAACACCTTAAATGTTTAACTTGAATACAAGTGTATTGTATATTAGGTATACGCACACAATGAACGTCCTGCCAGCAGGTTTTACTCCGCCGATCGGAGTGCGGCGAACGATCACAGATGAATGTTTTGGGATGTGTGCTTCATCATCTGTGTATTCTACGAAAGACAGCCAACACAAAACATCATCAACCCCCGAAGGATACAAGACTCTGTTTTCAATAAAAACAAAACATTAGTTGATTATTTATAGACGCAGACACTAAAAGGAAGATGGATCTCAAACTCTGTAGATCCTCGGGTGCTGGTTAAGTTGTATTTCTGCCACGTCGCACTCATCTACTAGTATAACCTGTTACATGTTTTACATTTGGAATCACAACACAGAAAATTACACAGTAAATATGTAGAAGTTTTGGCCATGATTAATCTTTATATTGACCACTGACATGTACAGAAATGCTTTTTTTTATAGATTTAACTGCCTATTAAGAGAAATCTGTATGATTTTTGGTCATAACTGTAGTTGTTTAGGTAGGCTAATATAGATCAGACTTTAAACAAGTAGATGAAATCATCAACATTGGTGCATATGCCAACGTGGATAAGGAGGTGAAGTATTTTTGTATTCACAATGACGTATGTGTCAATGACCTAAACTGCAAAAAGTAGAAAATGGTAAAAGTAAGAAGTAACCTGGATTTGCCACCTGCTATAAATCCACTAGTTTTAGTTAAAAGCAAACTTTTCCTGCATTAAACGGTACCAGTGAGCTCTGAATCCCTGATGTCAGACTAACAAAGATCAGACAATAGATGGAGTTTTAGAGGTTAGGTTTTATCACAATAAAAAGCAGTTCTTGTTTTAATAATCCACAAAACAACTACAGCACCTGATATTTTTCAGCCCTTCTGTTTCCCAACTAAGCCAAATGATTTATCTGTTCCTTGTTTATGAGAGCAGAGGTCAAAAATCACGTAACATCTGCCTGCAATGACAAACTGCACTTCTGTTTAATGTGGATCACTGCGGATACCCTATGCTCTGACTGTCCAGTTTTTGATTCCTTATATTCACATGTTTTTTTGACTACTCTAGCTTCATAATAAACAGCATGTTTGTAAACATGACTATTCACCCAACGTGATTTTTTTTCTACCCATGGGACGCCCTGACAGACTGAGTGAACTGGTGTTTTGTAGCTGTACAGTCACAATTTAAGGTGTGAACAGGTAAAATACCTTCTCGTGTCTGAGCATTGGTGATCTGCAGGTCGCAGTCTGTGGCCTTGAGGCGCTCCCGGGACATAATCTGCTTCTTGAGCTCACTGAGGGTGATATGCAGCCCATCGAAAGTGACTGTGTTGTAGTCCAGTTTGGCAGAAAACTTATAGTGAACACACGACATTTTTTTCTTTTTTTTTTTACAGCTCTGAATAACGTCAAACAGAAGTGTTTTTAAAAACTGAACACAGGCCTGTTATTATGAGAGAATCAAACAGCGTCAACACTGAACACAGTTAGGCTAAATGCGGCAACTTTAATTGGTAAACCTTCTTTATATTCGAGGAAACACTTGACAAAATCAATGCTGAAATGGGGAAAAGGCTCAGCTTGCAGGTGACGACAGTCCTTATCGTTCATTGCCAAACAAAAATGAACGAGGTGTGAGGCCAAAGCGCCATTTGGAGGCACCGTGGACCTCGTCAGTTCTTCAGAGTCCAATACTACACAATCAGAGTGCGACCAAATCCAAAAGAGTCCATGCAGCAGAATGTGTATTATTACATGGGTGTTAATCAGGTCAAGTCCTTGGTGAAATGTCCTTGATGGAGAGCCCAGACGGCTACGCCGCGAGGCTTTCCCGAGCAACACAGTCCTTAAAGGTTTGCCTTATCCTTACAGTTATTTTATCAAAAACAGACAAACGAGCTCCACAAAAAGTCCACGAAACCGCAGCGGGGGAAAAATCCACAACGAGTCCACAATGGTTATATGACTGCTGTTAGACTTTATAATGTTAATCCGAAACCGTAACGCTCCGCGTGAAACGTGAAAACAGCTAACATGCTACATTCGCCTCACCACATTCTGAAACACCAACGGCCTAACAAAAGCTAACGGCTAGCGAAGCTAAGCTAACATTAATACCCCCAGCCCGCTGACGAAAAGTCGACAAAAATCCAACCATATACGCAGTCAGAGACGAGAAAAAAATCCACTTTTACGATGATTTGTCCACGTCGAGATCCGCGAGTTATCCAGACGATATTTTAGTTTGAATCTATAAAATCCATTTCGGTAATCTGGACTGCCTCCTCTTCTCGCTGTTTCATCAAAATGGCGCTGGGCGGAACCGGATGTAACCAGGGTTACGCAAAGACTAAACGTGAAGCCAAGAGAGTTCCCTCCAGTCACGTGGATAGAAGAGAGCCCGAAGTATTGCAGCTCTTTAAATTGTCCATTTTAGAAACTTATTATGTAGTGAGGGATATATCGTTCACCACTTTTTAATCACTTTTTACCACTTCTGTACCAGCAGGGTCAATGTTTATTTGTTTCTTTCTTTTAGATTTCTGCATCTACATTTTGAGGACTGGAAAAGTGAATGTTTTACCCGAGTATTCACAGCAAAAATACCAAACTATAATTTATAATACTGTGAAAAACACCTGAGTCATGCCTCATTTTGTAATTTAACTTTCAATGAAACTAGACTTGTCAGGTTTATCCATTCATTTTCAGCTCAGTACCTGATCATTTTCAGAATAGATGTGTTTTTTTATTTAGTTTTGCTTATTTATTGCCTAAACTATGAAGAGTTTAGGCAATAAAACGACTTCTAAACTTGATGAATGAACCAGGGTTTATTTGCCATGACTTGACAAAAAATGGCTCTTTATGCACTTTGTTACTAACAACCTGCCACAGACATAATTAGTTTCCATTCCTTTAGTTTAATCTGTGAAAAATACCAAAGATAACACAATTTAGCAGACATAAAATGGTATTTTAGCATTAAGATGAGCTCCAAAGAGGTTTCAGGGGAAAACTTGTCACACAGTTGATAATTAGGGATGACACATCTCTCAAGCGTTTTGTCAGTTTTATTTTTACATTTTTTCTCTTAAAGACATAACTTTCAGTCGCTGTTCATCTGCTGTAGATATTTTTATTAAAGCCTGACACCTCTTGTTTTGTCCACTTTCCTTATTTTTAAACACATGCTGCATGTACTGTCATGGTCAGGTTGAAAACCAGATAAAAAATGGTAGAAACAGCAGCAGAAGTCCAAAGAAAAACATTTGAAGACCTTCAGAATGCCTGAGAAACTATTGTCTGATTCATGGGAAGTATAAAGTATACTTCTAAGAAGCCAGTTACACATTATAAAGAGTGTTTCAGAAATATCATGATGGGCAGGAGGACCAAACCCCATCTCTACCAGGGTATTTAAAAAGAATAATATGAAATCGTGTCAATGAGGTGGTAGGAGGTGGAAAGAGAACCTTTGGCTCCCACAGTGTTTAACTCCTCTGAAAAGACACAATGAAACAGGAAATCAATGTGAAGTCATTTTCAGAGTTCAAAAGATAAACGCAGTAATTATGGTGGTGCTGTCGGTTATTTCGTGCCTTATCGTTTTCATCGCAGCTGCTGTGAATGCTTCTCTGGATGCTGCTGCTGCCATGGTAACGGGTCCAGGTCTCTCTGCTCGCCTGCTGTTTTGCTGATGTACAGTATGTCCTTTAAGGCTGTTTGTGCTGCCCCGCCATCATCCGTAACACAGCTCCTTCATGCATGTTCACACACAGGAAGGCCTTATTTTCCCCCCAGTGCCAGGGGGTCAATAAAGCATTTCATTTATTTAATTCATTCACCTTTGTTACACATGCTCAGACACACATTTAGACACAATTAGAGAAACAGATCGAGTAGGCTCTAATGCATTTAATGGGGTTTCGATTTTGAGCGTGTGGGACAAAAAACAAAAAGAGGACAGGGCATGATTATGTCACTGTCAGGTGTACGTACACTGCCTAGCCTCAAAAAGTCACACAATTAAATTTGTTGAAGCTCTTGTAGTTTATAATAAAGAACACATTCACAGCAGCATTCTTGATCACAATAAAGTGATAATTCAGATCTTTTGACATGGGCTTCTGTGGAAAGGTTATGAACAATTAATATCTTTCCTGTTGCAGATAGCTCTTTGAATGGCTTAATTTGGAGAAGTAGAGTTTAATTTTAACCGGACTAATCAGCTAACGGTTAGTTTGAGCAAAGCAAAGAGAAAAATTCAGTTGCTCTCACCTTAAAACAACTCCGGTCTTTATAACGATTGAAAAAAAAATCAAAGCAGTTCATGCAAACATTATTTTAAAAACCTTCAGAGCGACATCAGTTCTGCATTACATTTATTTAAATAGATTTCTAAGATTACTTGCTACCACATGTAGAGGCAGCAGCTAGCTGTAGCACTTCCAGTGCAGCCTGGGACACTTCCAGCAGGAAAATCATCATATTTCTCTCTGAATAATTTCAAAATGTGAAACTGAAAATGATGTAAGACGTTATAAAATAGCATTTCCTTTAGAAATCTTTGAGACAGAAGTAATCCACTTAAATTTTGTGCTTGCTCAGACAAGCCATTAGCTCATCAGTCTGGTCAGAAATAATTTCTATTTTTCCAAACTGAGGCTGTTCCAAAAGCTGTCTACAGCTGGTTAGATGTTAACTGTTCATAGCCTCTCCACAGAACCCCACAGTAAAGATCTGAACTGTCCCATTGAGTGTTTCACCCCCCCCTCTGGGGTTCCTCTCCTCTCAGACTGGTGTGGTCCTTCGGCTGGACACACAGTTCCCCGGCAGCATCTCTGTGTTGCTGTGAGCGGCCACAGTTATTAGATCATTCCCAGCCATGTTAATACTGCCGTCTTTGAGGGACGACGTCAAGGTGTACAGCATGAACTCTGAGCCCACAGTGACCGGTGGGGGTAAACCCGTCATGTCGGCGACTTTAGAGTCGACAGAGATGGGGCCCTCTTGGTCACATCCCAAAGGCGTTGGATAGGTGTGTGCGTCTGAGTCCCCTGTGCTGTGGTTGCTCCTGTAACTGTAGCGGCGGCTGCGATTCTGGTAGTAACGGTTGCGGTAATAAGACGAGTTTCTGGAGATGGGAGGCTTCATGAGCGAAGGCCGGCCTTTGGTGCGCAGCTGCCTGTGTTTTTCTATGAACACGTGGACTGCCAGGACACCCACCATCTCGGCCAGCACAAAGGACAGGGCTCCAAAGTAAAAGGACCAGCCATAGGAGTAGCTCTTCTTGTTGTCGCTCTGACTGGGGTCGCCTGAGTTGGCTGATATGTACACGATGATGCCGATGATGTTACTGAGACCTGGGAAGGAGTTTAGAGAAATAAAGGGTTAAAGCGATAGTTCAATTCTTTTGAAGGGTAGGGATATAGATTGGGAGGAGGTTAGGGTTATGGAATGGGCACATTCGGTCACACAGCAAGAAAACTACTAAGAAAAAGTTACATCATAGTTGAGTTCTTCATAGCCTTTGGAATAAAAACAAGTATAATTTTGACCTGATAGACAAGTTAATGGCAAGCTTGAATAGGACCAAGACCAATGTACTGTAGATTGCTGCCATCTTAAAACACCAAAATAAATGTAGCAGTTCATGCAAATGCTATTTTGTCAACCTTTACATTGCTGTCAGCTTCTAACAGTTATTTACATACAATATTCACAAGTGTAAATAATGGCGGCAGTAGCTGGCTGGTTAAAACAGCTAACTAGATGGTGGCAATTTTACCAAGAATATCCTAAAATTTCAGCCAAAATAATGGAGTAATTCAGAACTAACAGCAGGGTAAAGGTTTAAAAAATAATGTTCACATAAGCAGCAACCATCCTTGGTCTCGGTCCTGGTCAGACTAACTGTAAGCTTGTCCTTCCGGTCAGAATTGGAGTTTATTTCTCCAAACTGGGGTCGTTCAGATAGCTGTCTACAGAAATGTAGAACTATTGTTTTAGGTTTTTGTTGAAACTGGCAACAGTGAGCGATTAACTTACATACCAACTAAAACAACTTGGTACTAACACCCTTAAATAGAACTGTAGAAACAAGTCTATTAAAGCAAAGAAGAAGTTATAAAAGACAAATTTAATAAATGACTTTGCAAAAGTACAACTTGGAAAATAACTTTCAAGCACATAAAACATTTTAAGCACAAGAGTTTCATTTACAGTACATTCAGCATATTAACCCTTATCAGGCTGTTCAACTATCCTACCAAAGATTTTTAATCCCATATTTCGGAAGCACTTGTATTTTTGTTGGGCAAATTTGTAATAAAAGAAAAGTTGCAGTTGAAATTTGTGCAAATGTTTGTGTCTGACCTGCAGAAACAAAGAGAATGCCAGCGCTGAGGATGACGTTGTGGCGCGACTTGTAGAACTCGCTGGCAGCCACACACAGTCCTCCGAGGAACAGCAATCCAACGCTGAGAATTGGGAAGAGGCTGGAGGCTCGAACTGCTCCTGAGCAGAGGAGAGTTTTAAAGCATTTAAGTTTGTGAGACCCCCGTAGGAATTTTCAGATTTTGCTGTTGAACGAGCACGTTAGTCGCTCACGTAGTAAGTACTCTGTAGCATCCTGCTCGTAGTCCGCATCATCGGGAAAATGATCGATGTGCTTGCAAACGCCTCGAAATATTCCTGCAGAAATACAAAAAGATAGAGTCTGTCTGTGCCCTAAATGCATTAGCATCAATACACCATTGTGTACACCTATTATTTCCACATTTACCACATGCTTAGAAAGAAAACTAGCTCCATTGTTGGGGTGCAGCCTGATAAACATGCTTTAATACTCTGAACGCTACTGAAGTATTGCTCAAGAAAATACAGCAGAAGATGTACATCTTACATTTCTTATTAACAACAAAGAAGATTAGTATATTGATCATTAGGATTACAGCTAATGTAGCAGCTCCTGCAGTTTTGTTGATGCGATTTAAGGTTCCTAAAAATGGACGCTGGATATCAAGATGTTTTCTGTCTGCACTGCTGGTCATCTATGTTGTAATTTGAGCACCGACAGCACTGACTTTCTTTAACAAGACAAATAAATAAATAAATGAATGCAAGGTCTGCAGGACAGCCATCATAAAAATACAAGATGTATAATTCAAAGCAAATGTCAGGCTAAAGGCAAAACTAATATAGGTTTGTTTGAGGGTGATTAAGGCAAATGGTTTCCAACTTAAAGCCAGCTCATAGTTTCTACAATGGCTGCAAGGACTGCATGACTGCAATTTTTTCATCTGTACCAGTCAGCAAGGGTCCATCCGGTCTCTCAGCGGACAAAAATGTGTCACCACACAGGCCGGCCACAGCTGAGTCAAATCAATCTCCCAAAAACAAACAAAGAAGAACAACTATTGAGTTGATTGTTTTGAGGTGAGACTCTGGAGGGAAAACTCCATCATCCACACATCCAGACATCTTTCTTCATGAAAGAAAGCAGCTACACGTCAGAGCGTGAAGGCTTCGGCTGTGTGGTCATCATCAGAGTCCTAGTTGGTGTTACATTGAATTTACAACTAAAAACAACTAAAAAAACAGGTCATGCATTCCATCAGGGAATGCAAGTTGCCTGCTGCTTTTTATGCCGGAGCATTTAAAAAAATCATGTTTTGATGAGAAATGACAGAGTTATAATTGTTTTGGTCAAACCTTGTAAATGACGTTGCAGGATTTGTTAGCACTCAGAGTATGACTCTCAGCTACTACCACACCAAGCTTTGTCTCCATATCTGTACATTTAACTAAGTTAGAGCCATTTTTTGTGTATTCTAAAGTCACTTAGGCGCGGCAACCATCTTGAATCGGACTGGCTGCAAATCTTAATCAGCTGTAGATAAACATCCAGGGATTACTTTCTGAGAGTTTCATTGAACTCCGCCCTGTTGGTTTGTGAGATATTTTGCTAACAGACAGACAAACAAACACTTGTTTCCCTCATATCGTTTCTCGCCGTGTCGCTCGCCCTGCTGGAGCTGCAGCCGCTGAATGAATGAGTTGATGTTTCGGTAACCCTGACGACCGAGCCACACCGTCAATACTGGTCAATGAGAGAAGCACGTAGGGACAAACTCATCAATATATTCCTGTTTGTAAATGTTGAAAGGCACAGCTGGGCTCACTGACAGCTGAGCTTTCACTCAGTGTCGGTCCTCATGGAAATATGTCAGAGAAAAACACGTTGTAGCCAGTCAGAGTTTCTACTCAGCTGAATGTTTAAGTCAATAAGAGGTTGTTTACAAACCACTTTTTTCTGTAAAGTTTAGGCACCTTAAACATTACTTTAATATTTTTGGTAAAATCTCTAAACAAAAATTATCAACTTAAACTGCCATTGTGTAAAAACTAATTAAGCTGTCAAAATGCCAGTTCAGTCGTGTGAAGTCCAACTTTCTGTGACCTGTTTAAACTTTAAATGATGTTTCTGCTCTGAAGCCTGCCTGACTCGTGGAGCTCCAAAGAGGGCTGGGTTTTCTCTCATCTCGCCAAAATCCCATTGTTGTCAATGGGGAAACTCACAATGTTTTGCTACCAAAAGTCACAGCACAAAATTACCAACCAAGCCACATGTTTGGATGTATTTTGTGTATAGGGTTTTTTTTCCCTCAAATCTGGAGTAGCCAATTAAAAATTATGATGGAAACTAAAGATTAACGACCCATCAGTAATAAAGGTGCTCCAATAACTATGAACCGGCACTTTTAATAAGGTCGCTTAGCTGTGGCGGCCATCTTGAGTCGGGTTGGCTCCATAAGTCAATCAGTTGCAGATGTACATCCATTTTATTATGGAGGAGGATAAATATGGAAACAGCTTTAAGGTCCCTGCTCTTCAAAAGAAGGAATGGTTGTTTGGCTTTTGCAAAGAAACTCAGCTTTTTGGGGTGTCTTTCTGAAAAAGATAAAATGTTTCCACATAGTCTTTGAGTTTTGGTTTTTAGGAGTAGGAAAATAAAGTTTGATAAATATAAAAGTTAGTCAAAATGTTTAAAAAGTAGTTTTTTAGTGCACAACATAGAGCAGTGATGAGTTTATTATTGCACACAAACTCACATAAAATGAGTAAAACTTTATAAATATTGAGTGGATAAATGAAAATAGTGTAAATGATGAATGAAATGCGTCCCACCCTGTGTCTATAAGACATCCGTCAGCCTGTTTGTGGTTTTTAATGATTCAAACTGACACACAGGACAGCAGGCTGGCTCTCCGTGAAAGCATTTTGGAGTAAAGTGAGGCTGCAGCAGACGGCATCGAAAAAAAAAGACAGATGAACATTTTTACTTTAAATCTACATTAAACAAAACAAACAAAAAACGCGTGGGAGTGAGAGGAAAAGATGGGGCCATAAGAAAACAATGAATAATTAAAGACAAAACTTCTTCCATCCATTCCTGATCCAGGACCTAATCTGTTCTTCATATAAAAACAACTTTCCTTCAATGAAAAATAAATGCACCTCAGCTAATATATGAGGACGAGGAACGTGTAGGAAAAGGCTCCAGAAAATAAGTTGTGCTTTTTTCTATTTTTTTTTTCAGAATAAAAATCCACAGCCAAGGAATTTACCTCAAATGCATTTGAAGCATTCTGCTGCATGCTTCCTTCAACTCAAACATTATAACATCTTTTATCATTCTCATGCTGAAGACACTTCATTTCTGTGTCACTGCAGGACCCTTAAACGGTCATTGAGTGTGTCCAGAACAGCACTGAGTGGATGGGCCTGTATGTCTTCCAGCTCAGTGAAGACAAAAATGATTGTTTTTGGTCTCTAGTCAGCTGTGGATCAGTGGTCCTCCAATGAGAAAGTCAGAGGTTCAATTCCAACACATGTTGAAGTGTGTCTGGGTGAGACACTGAACTCCTCACTGCCTCCGATGAGCCCCATCAGTGTATGAATGAATGCCTCCACAGAATGATTTATTCAAGTTAGCTTTGTAGAGATGTAGTAGAGTGCTGTATGGATGGGTAAATGAGGGAACAGATTGTGTTGTAAAGGACTTTGAGTGGTCTGGTTTGTTAGAAAGGTGCTATATAAGTTCAGTCCATTTACCATTTAATTAGACCCCAATAAGTAAAGAGAGTCCCAGAAACTGATAGGAATAGAAAAGAAGGATACTTCATTAATCCCCTGAGGAAAACTGGTTTGTCACAGCAGCAGACAAGTTCAAGATTAAAAGCAATAAAAACCACACTCATAATAACAAACAATAAGCAAAACAAAAGGAACCATTGAAGCAAATTAAGACAGAGGTAGCAATGAAGGCAGGGTACATTTACAGCAGCTGCTGTCACAGGCTGCCACTGTCAAGGTGTCATCTTGAAAAAAATGGAGTCGACGTGATTTATGACTAAATGAGCCTGTATTTTATGAATCACTGCAATGATTAAATGACTGCAGCTCGTTCAGAATGCTGCTGTCAGAGTTCAGAGCCACGCCGGCTTCCTGCTCGGAAAGGATGGATTTGAAGCTGTCTTGTTTTTGGTCCCTCTCAGACTTACCTGTCAGGTGTGAACCATAAAGAGCCCTGCAGCTCATCAAGGACGGCAGCGTTCCCAGGAGCAGGACGAAACAAAAGGGAGAAGTTCTGTTCTTAAGCTCCTAAAAGCTCTAGAACCAACTAAAACTCTGAAACTGCTGGTCTCTTGAAATCAGGACTGAAAACTGTTCGCTGCAGGTGACAGTGTTTTTATTATCACTCTGTTACTTCTATAGTCAGTTAATGTTTCTTTGTATGCTTGTTCTTTTACTGCATTTCTTTCCTTTAATGTATTTTTTTTTAATCACCCATCGCCAAAGGAGGAAGGCCGTAATTTCTTTTGCCTGTGTGTGTACATGTCTGTTTGTTTGTCTGTCTGTCTGTTAGCAAAATATCTCATGAACCACTGGACGGATTTTAATGAAACTCCCAGAAAGTAATCACTGGATGTGCCTCTACAAATAATTAACTTTTGAAGTCAGTCCAGTTCAAGATGGCCACCACACCCAGTTAACACTAGCCAGCAGAAAAATGTCAATAACTCAGGTAATTTTGCAGATATTCAGCAAAGATTTGGTGTGGTAGTAGCTGAGAGTCATCCATGACACATACTCTAAACATTAACTGATCTCACATAATATGTTACATTTTATTTTTTATGTTTTTTTTTTCTAGATCTTTTATAAGTTTAACTTCTTACGTTGTGAACACAAAGCACGTGAGACGTTTCTGAGCAGGATCTGTTGTTAAAATTCAATCATCTAACTGGATAAAACGACTCTGTCTTCATGCATTACGCGCTGAGCTGTGATTACTCTGGTGAGCTGACCAGTTCGGACCTCACCCTCGGTGCAGCAGGTCCTCCACAGGCCGGAGTGGGTCAGAACCTCCTCGTTCTTGTGGACCGTCTCGTTGTCGTTCAGGTTCTTGGAGCGGCACATCCCGCGGGAGTACAGCCAGTAGTCGGTGCCCACGGCGATGGTCATGAGGCTGAAGGCGCAGAAGGCCCCCGCCGTGGTGAGGAGCATCATCACCCCCCTGTTACAAACCCTCATCCTGACCCCCCTCCTCAGGAGTCTACCTGAGGTCGGACGGGTTTAAAGACGTCCTGAACGCGCGCGGCCCCGGGCGGCTGAAGGACGCGCAGGTTCGGAGCGCATTATCCGCAAAAAATAAACAAATAAAAAAAAAAGCTCAAAAAGTTGGGCGCGCGCGTAAAAGGCTCGCCGCGCGCTTTAAACTTTGTCGGAAACGTGGAGGTTTGTCCATGTCAGGAAGGAGCTGCTTCAGACAGAAACAGCTGAGAGTGAAGTCCTGCAGGGAGTCTCTGCTCTGGGTCAGCGTGCGGGAAAACCCCGCCTGCCGGAGTGTGCGTGTGTGTGTGTCTGTTCCAGGAAGTGGGGTTCAGCACCATGGAGAGCAGCCCAGTGAGCCTAGACCCAGTAAAAACGCTAAAGGGTCATTTCCAACCTTTTCAGCCCTCTGCAACAAAACTCAAAGTTTTCTGATGGATGGACCTTTAATGTGACTAAAGTGAGTTTAAAGGGATAAAACTATTTGGTGCAAAAGTTACCCTTTTGGTTTACAGCTTTGATAAATAAAAAAAATAAAAAAACTTTGCTTATTGTCCCAAACTGACAGGTTTTTGGTCTGATTTGAACTGAATTGTCTGGGTTTTTTAGAAAGAGAGAAATAAAATGTTTTGGGTGATTTGACTTGAAGCGGTCAGCTCTGATGCTCCTGTGGTAAAATGTGAACCCTAAATGTTTTTAGATGAGATGTCATTTACCCACGCTTTATGGAGATACACACAGCTCATTGTCAGAGCAAAGACTGAAGGTTTTAACTTGTAAAAATCCACATTTCGCTGACAGCTGTGTGCTAGACAGCCTATTGTTAAAGTAACAGCCCTGTGTTTAATTTGGTGAATATAATGTGACGTAACGCCGCTCAGACTGTTCTCTTATTGATACAGCACCTTAAAACATACAGTGACCACAGTGGGTCCAAAAACAATCAGAACAAACATTAAGCCAAAGAGAAACTCAACCATACAATGTCTTGTACTCCGTTTTGAATAATTAAATCCCAACAAAACGGACATTTTTATTAAGAGAGATCCTGATAAACAGTTCATTAAACGTTTCGCAAAACAAACAAAAAAGCCGAATATTCTATTCTCAGAATATTCCCATCAGGATTTGTGTTGAAATAGGACCCAAGAGTGCAGACTTACACGAGAAAGAAAGGCTTTAGTTATTCAAACAAAAACAAGAAGCTGATGTGGCAGCTGGCAGAGCGTAAGAAAGAGAAACAGAGATACAAAAATAAGCTGGCATGGCAGCAAATAATAAAACAAACAAACAAAATTAAATCACAAGGAGGACAGAGGTAGGGAAACAAACCAGTGTGACCAAATGAAGACTTGGGGAGAATCAGGAGTGTGAGAAAATGAGAGCTGATGGTAGAACTGACTGAGGTAAAATAAACTGATGGCAAAGAGAAACACTGGAGAATAAAACTGAAGAAACACACAAAGGTGACAACAAAAACAAACAAAACAATAAACACCAAAAAACACAGATTGTGACAACACAGAGCAACTTTTTTTTTACCCCAGTATGACCCCTCTGCTGCTTGTGTGGGGTCAGGTCAGCTCAGTAAGTCCTACATCCAGACTCTGGACAGACTGTGTTCAGACTAACAAATCTATACTGATAAAAAGGGTGTTCAGACATATTTAGACGTATTTAGCACCTTCTGATTGCAACCAGATAGGTAAAAAAAAACAAAAACATTTTAAACGTGGTCTGAACCTCCAACTGTAGTCAACCTGTTTCTGGAACAAAAATCCTCTTGTGTTGCTGACAAAAGTGGCAAACATAAATTAAATCTGAACCTCACGTCTAAAAAGAAAGATTAAAACAACAATTACTGAATAAAGGAGAGCCACAAACAGAAAAAGGAAACCAAAAAAATTCACAAGATTACAAAACCAGTTTCATAAATAGGGTTTGTTTTAATATGGATTCTGTACGCGTGTCTTACTTTTAGGTAAAGATGAAACATGCATCACATGTATAATGTCCTTTTATTTCTTCAGGTTGTCTCCTCTTCCTTCTTACCTCCTGCCTTTTGCATAGTAAATCTCCCCTCTTCCCCTCATTTCTTGAATTTTTTAATTATATTCAGTTGTAGAGATGTGAGAAAGGGAGGAGTGGTGTTGATAAATGGAAAAAAAGGGACAAAATTAGGGTTTAATGCAAAGAAAAGAAAGGATAAAATGCAATGGGACTGTGAGGAATATTATAGAAGTGTACAGCAACATGGAAAACACTCCTATAGCTCTACATCTCATTCCTATTTACACACACACGGAAACACAAGTCATACAGAAGTTTACGTCACTTTTCATACACTGACTTCACAAAGTTTTACAGTTTCTTGTCAGCCTTCGCATTCAGAGTGGAAACTAATTTCAGCACGGATAGTTTAGGACAAACTTGGATCAATACATTCATAACATCTGATAAAGTTCTTTTTTTTAATCATTGTTTTCTCCTTGGTGATGTCGAAAACTAATCTTAAACTATGGCACCAGCATGCATATTGAAGCTCTGCCACAAAGACTGTAGAGCACTAACCCACTGCACCACGGAGAAAAGAGAAGGAACAATCCGGTGAGACATTTTTTACACAACACTGCCCAGAACAGGCCCCATTTTTTGCTTTTTTTTTTGCATCAGTTTGGAAGACGAGACATGCTTAAGACTAAGTAGAGGACTAGCTTAGACATGAGGTTATAAATCAGGGCTGTAGTAGTTCAAAAATCTTCCTTCCCTCCCAAACTGCAGCCTTCACAGACACGTGTGTGTGTGTGTGTGTGTGTGTGTGAGAGAGAGAGAGGGACAGAGAGAGCAAATACAGTGTGTGACGTACTGAGAATGTTCATGATGTCACCGACAAGCCGAAGAGAAAGACATCAAGTAAACAAACACTCTTCATGATCATAAGAGGACAAATGTTTCTGATGTCTAACCTCAGTCCCAGTTGTCCCAGTAATCCCAGTCATCAGCGGAATTTCATTTCTTTTACTCCTAATTTGTTCGTAAGAAGTCCTGTCTTATGATTACCGCCCACTCTGGGTGCATTTGAGGATTTGTTTGATGGCAGGCTGAGGTTCTGACTTCCTCGTGTGAGCTGGATGTTTCCGGGTGTGTCACTGGTGAAATGTGCCTGGATTTTGCAGTCTTGCCCGGGGCTCCGTCTCCACCTCCGGGACCCAGGCCTCAGACCTGGATGACGAACTCCGGGTTGGTGTAGGAGAAGCCCTGGAACTCGTTCTGGTCCAGGTTCATGATGAAGAGTTTGTCCGTGGGCGTCAGGTCCACCGGCATCTTTGTGAACTCCTTGTCGAAGTTGCCGACGTCTCGGCGAGATTTCTGCGACAGAGGAAAGGAGAGGAGCTTGAAATGAAAAGTCAAAGAGGGCGAAGGTGCACGGCAAGAAAAAAATAATATCAGCTGAGCAAAACCGGGAAAGTAAAATTATATTAGAAGCACAGGAGTCAGATCTTTTGAAGCAGGGAATTTCAGGAAACTTATATGTTGTAGATGGTTCTTTGAGTGAGCTCAGTTTGGAGAAATTGTTGAATTCTGACCAGATTGATGAGCTAATGGCTAGTCCGAGCAGGATCAGGACCAAAGTGGATTTGCTGCCATTTTTGAACAACTCCAATCTGAAAAAAATGAAAGTGGTGCATGCAACCCAGGAGGGCTTTAATCAGGAATATCATTGTGTTTGCTCTGCTCTGATGGAGGTTTGAAGGTTTTGAAAACAGCGGCTGAATAAACTACTTTAAAAACCCAAAAGACGGCAGCAATCCAGTCAGCTCATCAATCAGATCAGAAGTACACTATTTCTCCAAACTAAGGTTGTTCAAGAGTAATCTACAGCAGGTAAGATATTAATTGTTCATAACCCTTCCACAAAACCCCACTACAAATGATCTAAACTATCACTTTAACAACAACTAGTTTAAAAAGCACATAGATGAGGGATAAAGGAGGAGGTCAGAATTTGTAGCACACTGAAAGACAAAGGTCTAATGATCTGCAACGTTAGAACAGACAGTTTTCAAAACTTACAAGAAATTCTTCAATTTTATCCCAAATTAGATGTTTTACAGCTCACTGATAGAACGACGGATTTGAAAAACGTAAAAAGCCTGAGAAACACTTCCTCCCTGTCAGCAGTTTATGAGTGTTTGAGACAAAAGGAGTTCGATCCAGGCCCAGCTGGGTCTGGCTTGTTTTGGTAACACAATGGAAATCCAGAAATAATTTTAATGCAGCTCCTTTTTAAAAAAAAACAAAAACAAAAAAAAAACATGTTTCAGGCTTTAAGTGCAGCCTTTTAAAAGCTACATTTATAACTTTTAAAAGTACAGGTTAGAATTTCAGCAACTTTGGAAGAAAATCCCTTCTGTACAGCTCATCCCAAAAACGTACATCTCACAAAAAAGTTACAAGAAAATAAGAACTACTTTTTAATTTTTTTTATTGTACTTTCATGCTGCTTAATTCTTTGGTTGATTTTATTTGTCTTCTTTAAAAACAGTGGTTTCCAAACTAACAGCAGTAGAAGCTTTTGACCCCAACAATCGCTGGTTCATCTACAATTATTACTAATAATCCTAATAAATAAGGGTGTAATGACAATACAAATTGTCCCACTACTGTGGTTCTTTTCCTTTTAGATCAACACATCACTGCTGATTTTATCTTTTGCAATCATTATGGAAAAAATGGATCATTAGCGATCATTTTTAAACTCAATATTCTTTCTGAGGACCTGCTCCTGCTCTCCTGGCCCACTAAGGGGGTCACTTTTTTTTGTTTTTATTCCATTTTTGCACATGATGTGTTTCAAATAGCACCACTGATCTGTCACTTTACAAAGACTCACCTGTTCTTTGCAGGTAACTAGTGAAGTTATTATCTCAGTTTAAATGGATCTGTTTGTTATTTTGCAGAACTTCAGCTGTTCCTCAAAATGACGCCCATTTCTGCCTCCAGTTTAAGCACTGAAGTTGATTCTCTGCGCATTAAAAGCATCAAGTTCAATAAACCTTATTTGTGAGATCGGGTACAAAACTGGTTGAGTTACAGCTACTTTTGTGTTGGCCCATGTAGAACAACTGTGGCGGCCATCTTAAATTGGATTGACTCAAAAAGGTAACCAGTTTTAGATGTTCAGCCAATGTTTAGTTTCTGAAAGTTTCATTAAAATCTGTCATGTTTGATGAAATATTTTCCTAACACAACAGATAAAATTCACACACAGACAAAAACATTATATAAGTCCAGGATTTTAAGCCTTCCCTTCCATTAAAAGTATATTAAGTTTATTTAATGTGCAGTACAAACAGAACTAGAAAGCTTTTCATGAGCAAAGTCAAGAGTCACTTGTGTTAAACAGAGTAATGATTTTTATTTAAATCATTTTTCACAGTTAGAGGGGTTAAATAAGAGGGGAGCTTTGATTATGTGTCCATCCAGTTTCATCCATATATCCAGCTCAACAAGAACCAAACGCACGCTGCTGACAAACTCAGGGTAGGGGGGGGACATTTAAAAGACGCAGAAGAGCCAAACGAAGTCAGCAGCACAGACACAGAAAGACCCAAAGCCAAAAGAGAGAAATCACTCCAATATGAAGCAGACAAGGATCAGAACCAGACCACAACCAGAGAGGATTTTACACAGGAAGGTGAAGCAGCGAGCCCTCAGTAAGACACACACACACACACACACACACACACACAAAGTCTGAAATTTCCTACCTCCTCCTTTGGTCTCATCACAGGGCTTCCAGCTGAAATGAGGAGCGGCTTTCACCCATATTTCAGCTCGTGGTTGTGCACGAAGCGGGAGGATTTACTTTAAAAACTGTATGAGCAGTCGGTAACAATATGCAAAGTCTGAACGTAGAGTAAAAAACTCGGAGACATGGGGGGGAGGAGAAATCAACTCATACGCCAAACTGATGGTTGGAGGTTTGGAGGCAAGAGTAAGCAGGCGGACACAGCAGGAGTAGTCTGGTAGGCACCAGTGAGTATATTATCAGTTTCCAGTCATACAAAGCAAATAACACAGTCCACAGTAGCATCTCTCCCATCCACGTACAAATCATCCAAATATTTCTCTGATATAGAACTCATTATATATATTACACATCCTCAGAATTTATTTCTCATAATTCACCATCATGGCAGTAAGCGCTCACCGTTCTCATCCGTCTTTCAAAGGACGTACCTTTGTTTTGTGATACAAGCTCAAAGAACAAGATTTGACACATTGTTACCACCTTGCATCGTTAAGTATTGTACAACTCAGACAATTCATCTCATATACGAAAAATGACTTTCAGAGGGGTATTATATCGTCGGTGGACAGAAAGGATCGGCTAAAATGCATATTGTGGTCATCGTTCACGTTACATCAAAATGGCACAAGATGGCTGCCCGTCTTCACAGTTTGTAAGAGCAGGATACGTCTGCATCCTCGTGATTCTGAACCTTGTTTTTTGGCACTTCTGGAAATCTTGTTTCTGCAGGCTAACGAACTACTGGATTCACGAGACTCTAAATGAAATAGGCCATGAGGAAAATAAACTCTCTAGAATGGTAGCTTACAAACAAATAGATATGGTTCCTGTTCTTCGAAACAGAGTAAAATGGAATGTGTGTTCAGAAAAACAAAATATGATGGGAGGGGCGGCGGGGAGGGGGAATCTTGCTGATTTCATGTAAAAAGATCGAAAATCAGCAAAAGAATGCAGAGAAGTTCACCACAACACTGAACAGAAAGTTAAGTATTTGATACTACAGACAAAAGTAAAGCCAACATTTGGGAAACTGATTAGTATTCAAACAATTATAGCAAAGCAGTCGGTCAGTTTTCACTTACACTGTATGAAATACCAACATGTGATCATAATACACTCATCAACACCACTGATGGGTTGTCATAGCCAGAATGCAGGTACAGGGAGGGTGACACAGAGACACTTCACTGTGGCATCAAACCTGCCGATGTGGGCAGCCAGGAGGCATTCAGAGGCACGAAACATTGCTCCACCAGACGAACAGCCGCTGTTATGTTCTAATCCAAAATAATCCCAGAATAAAGTCGCCACTGGAACATTAACACACGGACGTCCGATCAGCTCCCTCATTGTATTTGATAATAACAGAGTCAGAAAGTTATTCGCTTTCTTTCCAGAAGTCTGAAGAAGTCACTTTTCTTTCCAGAAGACTGGAAGCTGTGGTGAAAATTAGTGACTCAAGGATGACTCACTGAAGATGGCTGATTAGATTGATCAGTCTTTGCAGTGGAGGAAATTCAGGCAAACATTTAAACAAATGTGAACAAAGAAAAATGTCCCTCTTTTTTTAGCTCTGACTGCTGTTTTTATTTCTTTTTAGAATCACAGCTGCTCAGAAACACAAGCTGCTCTGTGAGGCAGAAGCTGTCTTTACCTGTTGATGTTTATCTGTTGGTTTTTCACTGCGACTGTAACGTTACGCGAGTCATCAGTGGACGTGGTCCGAGTTAAGTGTGCTTAGATGCATTAATCAGAACCACTCTAAAGGCTTATAAGAGGAATTTGACAGCATTTAATGAGCAAATATATCCTTCTCTCGTTGTTTATCTTGGTTCTTAACCAGACGAGCTACCAGCACAACTAAAACATAGATTACTGATGTCTTCAGCCACTGCAAAGCCTCAAAACAGAAGTCCTTTTAACATTTTCCTTCAAGCGCGTCTAAGCAACATGTGTTTTGTTGCACACAACTCTCAATAAGTTGAGTTTAGAGCTGATGGCAGTTAAATGAAAATGTTTGCAACAACTGAGTTAAAGGCCTGACTTTATGAGTAAAACATTACACTTTTAATCGAACACTTCGGGGATATCAGTATCAACATACATTACATCCTCCTAAACTGCTTTGTCTTCATTTGGATCACATAATGGAAACTTTGAGGTAAACAGCTTCAAAAATTAATACTTTTTGCAGTTTTGTCATCAAAAATTCTTACTAGGCGCTAATGTTACATTTGTTTTTGCATTTTTGGGGATGTTAAACTGTTTTCATTGTTGAATGAAATTTTGAGAGAGGCAGGCTGTAAATATTGTTAGTTTTAATGCTGGAATATGTATTTTACAACAAGCTAATCCAGCCGTTTTCCAAACCCTTTCCAGCATCATGAAAGGCTAATCTAAGCTAAGATAATCAATCCACAGCTTCACATCATTTTCTGACACCAGACTGGTGTAATAACTCCACTCAGTACACTTTTGGAAAGAAAACGATTAAGTTCTATTTCCCAAAATGTCCTAATGTTTCTTTAACCCCTTCAAGACTCGAAGCACAGAAAATGCCCCCGTGTTGCATCCGCTCCTCGTGGATTAATGTTTCGCCTTGCTGAATGCGGCCTGGAAATGACACCATGATGATATATTTATTTTTTTATTCGTTTTTATCTGTAAGGTGTGCTTGTGAAGTGTACATGATTACTAATGCAGCCCGGGGATGTGTCACATGGTCAGGGAGTTGGGTGAATGTACTCAGGGTTAACAAATGAGAAGCCTTGGAACTCTTCCTGGTCCAGGTTGGATATAAGGTCCTGATCTGGGGGGGTCAGCTCTGGGGGGTGGCGCGTGAAAAAGCGATCAAAGTTCTCCGCGTCACGCCCACACTGCCGTGGAGAGGAGAGACATGAAGGGATGGAGTGAGTTTGATGAAGGGTTGAGAGGGGGAGGGGGGTAAAAAGGGACGACAACGACAAAAAGAGAAAAAAGAGAAATACAACTAAAACATGGCATCAACCAATCAAATCACTCACAGCCAAAAACTGTGGAATTCCATTGGTCCAAATGAAAGCAGTGACATCTCAGCTTCATCATTGGTGACTACACTGACGAGCCTCAGCTGTGCACGTGTCAGAGTAGTGACCAATGGGAGGGGATGGTTGTGTTTCAGTGATGAGCGACCTTTTCTATAACTTACCTCAGGGCTTCACTAAGCTTGTGGTGAATAATGTCTAAGGCAAACATGTGGAAGTGGATAGGAGTGGCAGGTTAAACGTGTGTGTGTGTGGGTGTGTGTGTGTGTGTGTGTGCGTGTGTGATATACTCACAGCTTTAGGTTTGAAAGGCGGCTGGACCTCTTTGTTCTCTAGCTTTTCCCAGTCTATATAGCGGAAGAAGGCATGCTCCTTGATGTCTCTTTCTCCTTCGGGACCACAGCCAAGACGCTTACCTGGATGTTTGGTCATCAGCTGAAAATCACACACACACACACAAAGAAACACACACACTCAGTGAGATAAGTTCCCACCTGTCTGTTTACACTTTACAGTCACAATCACTGATGATGTTTTATTGTTTTTACAGTCTGAAAATGCACAAAATTCTTCAGTGTAGAGTTTTCGGGTTAATTATATACACTTTAATACTATCAGTGTTCCCACAATTATTCGTTGACTATTTAAACTATTTCTAAATAATATAAGAAAATTATGCGTGCTTGATGTGTTTCTCGTCCACCTTTCTCGATGATCATGTAATTGTTCATTTGCAAGAAACGCATACTGTCTGCCACCTGGCATTCCAAAGTTTTCAACAAAAATTTTGCCTGATTTGTTACTCACTGGAGTACGTGTTGGGGATGACTCTCAGCTACTACCACCCTAAACCGTAGTTCTATGTCTGTAAAACTCAGTTAATTATTGCCATTTTTATGTTTGCTAGGGTCGACTGAATCAGCTGTAAATCTGAACATTTGTGCATCAACTGGTTGCTTTTTTTCCCCCCTGAGAGTTTCAGCAAAATGTGCCCACTGGTTCATGAGATATTTTACTAACACAAATACAAACACATGCAGTTACCACCCGAAAGGCTGATGATTACAGTTGCTTGCTATCATGAACAGAAAATACTTTGTCAGGGCTCAAGGATTTATGAAACTGCATAATTTTACCCAACGGTTTTGCAGAACCGCAGCAACTACGACTGATATCTGATAATAAAACCATACAGCTGGAAGGGAAACTGAAATGAGTCAAACTTCGTTACTCGGCTCCTTATCAGCGTCCAATGGTTAAATTATCTCATTGACGTGAATATTTGCCAAGAGAGGACCATAGAAGAGGCAGCAGCACGTATTATTTGTTTGTTATTCACAAAAACAAACCAAAAAAGCTGTTTTCTTTGCGTATTTTAGTAACCAGGGGCAGCCTCTTCTGAATCACGGTTAACCGGTCAGCTTCATTTTTGTTTTTCTACAAACGATCGTGTTCCTGTGAAAAGAGTTGCTTAGTTTGGGGGAGCGAAAGATGACGAATGATAAAATATTTGGCGTGATGAGTTTAGTTCCTCGCTTGCTCTCTGTCATCGCTGCTGCCTTCCTGTCTGTGCATTCGCTAAAGCGAACAGAGCGATCTCTCACCGACCAACTCAGCGCTGATTAAACATGCTGAACAGTCTTTTGACTGCTTATAAAAAGGGTGAGGAGGTTAACAGATGCTCACTGACGCTCTTGACGGGCAATTTTCAGCTTGCAATATAAAAGCCTGTATCCCACTCTTAGTTTGAACGCTACTGACCGCAACGTTTGACTGAAACTAACAAATGACCTCCTCTAACAAGTGACCACTGTACTGCGCAGACATTGTAAAACTCGGCTAGTTTTTAGGCATTTTGCTTCCAAGGCGCCAGACTCTTGTAATTGTTTTCGATCTGTCGTTCTTCAGTCTTTAAAGTTCGTCTTTGGCTGCTTTGTCGCTTTGACCACTGAGTGGAAAGTGGACAGGTGGAGGAGAAAAGAAAAAAAATCAGATGATGAACATATGAAGCTCCTACTTCAGCTACTACATGCAAAGGTTTCAGGTAAAACCTTGTTAGGTGTCACCTTGTCGGTGCTAAAACATCATTTTATGCATCAACATGTGTTATTATTAGTATTTTCCATAGATTCAACTAAAGAAATGGGAACAAATTGTGTTTATGTAACAGATTTCAGGTAATAAAGTGCCTAAAAATCTAATTTAAATGTGTCTTTGCTATGTTGTGTCGACACAACACTGGTTCACCTCATGAGTTTAGGAGACCTATGCCTGAATAATTCATTAGTCAGAGTTAAATGATTTAACAAACAAACAAAAACTTTATTCTGAAAGTGAGCGTAAAAGCAACCAAAGTCGAAAAAGGAAACCTGAATCCAGAAAACCTGAATTATTATCAAGACCAGTTTGAAAGATTACAAGAAAGACTGGAGGAAGAGAATCCTGGAAGAAAGAAACCAAAGTGTTAAAATTAAAACAATCAGGAAACAAAACTAAAATGAGCAAAACAGTAGCTAAAGACTAACATCTGTAGAAAAGTAGCTACAAGCTAAAACTAGCAAAAACAGCAGCTAAAAGCTAAAAAGGAAGCTTGTTTACTTAAGTAGATTTGAATAGAGTTCTCTATTTAATTCAATGAGGAGGAAAAAAGTAAATAAAGTTGAATATTTCAAAAAGTATAAAAGTTACAAACACCATATGTCATAGCCATGATGTCCTGAATGAGCTGAATGTTTTGATATATGAAAGGCTTAAACATCTGACAGGCAAGCTGAAGTAGCTGAAGAAACTTTAAACATGAAAACAGAGGTGCGAACGCTGACTCAGTATTAAGACTATTATAAGAAAGTCGGGTTCCTCTGAAGCAGAACAGTGTGTGTGTGTGTGTTCTTACCCCCTTGCAGATAGCAACAGCTTCTTTGGACATGGACTTGGGGTAGGAGACGTGATGCTCCATGATCGACTGGAACAACTCGTCTTCATCTTCACCATCAAAAGGCGGCTGCAAAGGCGCAAAGGCACGTACTCATGTTTCAACGCTCCAAGGTGAAAGACGGGAAACAGTGAAGGTAAAACAAACCTGCCCAGCGAGCATTTCGTAAAGCAGTACTCCAAAGGCCCACCAGTCCACAGACTTCCCATAAGGCTGATAGGCTATGATCTACAAGGAGAAGAACCGAGTCTCAGTCAGATGAGGAAAAATAACCAAACCCGAAGCTCCGGACACCACGTGAGCACGCACCTCCGGGGCAATGTAGTCTGGCGTTCCACAAAATGTCTTCGTGGTGACGCCGTCAAACATGTTCTCTTTGCACATGCCAAAGTCTGCGATCTTTATGTGGCCCTCGGAGTCCAGCATCACGTTGTCCAGCTTCAGGTCCCTGCGCACAAACACAGGCAGACGCATGGCTCGCATCCCCGTGCCCTGAGGCGTTATTAGAGAGCTGCGACTCGGAGGCGATCCCAAACTCACCGATACACGATGCCTTTGGAGTGAAGGAAGAACAGACCAACAGCAATCTCCGCAGCATAGAACCTGAACGACACGGAATAAAAGTTAATAAAAGTTGTGCATTCACGCGGCCTGGATGATGATCTAAAATCTCACATTTCTGCTCTTCTAATTCTCTCAGAACTGTTGGATAGTTCTGGTTTAGGAACGGCAACCGTCGCAGTTTTTGTGGGCAAAGACAGACGCGTTGAACTGCAACGAGCATCTGCGCTGTTGCTTCGTATGTCTTTACACAGGAAATATAAAGTTAGAATATAACCGCTATCTCGTCTTGTGATAAAAAGGTTTTATCAGGAGACTGAACTTTCAACGTATACGCAACATCCTGTCAGATTATTTCAAAAACACTGACACTAAGAGCAACAGATAGTGGATTAAAAAAAAAAAAAAACAGTTTCATAAAGAGTAATAAGTAGATAAGAGAAGGAAAAGAAGCTATGAGTGGTCTAACACTGGTGAACAAACTTTTTTTTTTTAATAACTTGTTGGGTGAAGGAAGGCATATCGCCCGCCATCTTTAATGCAAGAGTTTCAAACTAAAATCATCTTTTGTTCAAACATGTCGGTGTTATATTTGTTTTGGTCAAACTGTGAATGATGCGACCTCACGTGATGTAGGGAGATCGTGTGTGATCTATGAGCACATTTTAGCTCAATATTTGTAAAACTGGCTGAGTTAAAGCCAGTTTTGTGTTTCCTGAGGTCAGGTGGCTTTGGCAGCCATCTTGAATTGAGATGACTGCAAAAGTTAATCAGCTGATGCCCATCTAATGTTTACTTTCTGGGAGTTTCACTAAAATTCATCCGGTGGCTCATGAGATATTTTGCTAACAGACCGAAAGTTAAATCCAGATCTCATGTGATCAGTCAGCGCTCGGAGTACGTGTTGGCGACGACTCTCAGCTACCACCTGACCAACATTTAGCTCAACACCTGTAAAACTGACCGAGTTGTGGCCGGTTTTGTGTTTGATCACGCTGCTTAGCTGTGGCGGCCATCTTGAACGGGGTTTAATCGGCTGTAGATGTACTCTTCACAGTATCGCCTACGGCCTCGTGTTTTAAAGTTTTCATAATCCAAATCTTGACTCTCAACGGCATCGAATAAGAGCGTCAAAAACAAGGAGCAACAAAAGTGCCGCTGTGTAATCCAAGAGGCGGCTTTCAGTTCTGTGAAAATGGTTGTTTTTTTGCTGTTAACATGTGCACTGAAGCCAGGCCAACAAATATGTCTCCATGGAGGACTTCCTCACAAAGGTGCTTCACTACAGGGTTTCTGTTCCCGTTTGACAGGCAGCGCTAATCCCCGCCAAAATGTTCCCTGCTACGAGTCTGCGGAGTGCAAATGTTCAGACAGGCGTGCTTTCACCTATTTGTTTTACCACTACAGACCGTCGCAGAGCACAGGAGGTAGTTTGCGAGAAGCTTTTTCAAAAGTCTGCCGCATCGTTTTGCTGAAGCAAAGTTTGCAAAATCTTTACGTAACAGAAAGTCGTGCAATCTGTTGTTTTCTTGCAGCGACTCGCCTCCTGCAAGATCTCAGTGTTACATGATAACATCTATCTGAGGAGAAATCATGTCCAAAGACTTGGCAAAAATTTCTACCAACCTGAGCCTTTCAGTGGTGAAAAAAAGGCTTTTTTTATGTTGACACTGACAAGTAAAACATTATCACTAAATACACAAACAAATTGAAACATCCTGGCTATAATTATTTAAAAATTAATGCATTTGAAAAATAATCACGTTTAACATTTTTATGAAACAAGAGAACCTTTTTTTCTCGGTTGGATGAGTGTGTGTGTGTGTGTTTGTGTGAATACTCACACAGCATGAGGCTCTTTGAACTTGCCGACCTGTTGGATTTGGTACATGAGGTCTCCTCCGTTAATATACTCCATGACAAAATACAACCGGTCCTGGAGGCAGTGATTGAGAGACGAGACAGAAAAACGAGAGGATAAACACATCCAGCCAGTTTTAGACCTCTTTACGTGCCGTAAATGGTTTACAGATGACTCACAAGAAAATATCTTTAAAAGAAAGTAAAAAATACAAGTGAAAGATAATTATTTAAACCAAGATCATCCTATGATAAAAAATTATGGATTTATGGCTGTTTTGGTCAAATCTTGTAATTACCTGTGTGCATAACATTGTGAGATATCATGTAATTTGTTACAATATTCATTGAGGATGACTCGCAGTTACTACCACACTAAATTTAAGCCCAATGTCTGTAAAACTAACCAGGTTACAGCAACTAATGTGTTTTTTGACTCCAAAAATTAATCAGTCGTAGATTTCTTTTTTATTCTTTCTGAGAGTTTCATTAAAATCTATCAATTGATTCGCAAGATATTTTTAATTTTTACTTTTATTTACACAGGTAATCTCATCGAGACATGTAGTCTCATTCACTAGAGAGACCTGTAATTCTGCTAACAGACAGATAAGCACACGCACACACAGAGACTCATGCAGATGCTTTTTGCTGCCTTAAATGGCGGCGGACAATATTAAAGTGACGCCACTGTGATTTCAATCTGACAGATTTCTGAATTTTGCCCACCATGGTTTGGAAACATGAGTGTAGCTTAGTGAGGAAAGGAGGTTTTCCAGCCAGAGCGAGAACTCTCTTCTCCACCATGGTGCACTCTACGTCGTCGTCTTGGATCACCACGTCCTTCTTCAGGATTTTAATGGCGTATAGCTCATCTGTGCCTTTCCTCTCTGCCAGCATCACCTGAAAACAAAACAAAAAAACAAATGAGCTGCAGAGTGAACAGTGATTCTGTTCTCACTGTTAAAAAACATGTTTTTCCTAACGAGCCTCACTTTGCCAAAGCTGCCTTTGCCCAGAACCATGATGAAGTTGAAGTCCGAGAGCTTGACGCGGTCCTGATTGCCGTTGCTGTCGTATTTGCATACCGAAGAGGAAGAGGAGTCCGTGGCCTTCCCTGGACCCACTTTCGCCCTCTGAAGGATTGGGAATCACAAGGAGAAAGTAAAATAAACAAACAACCAAACAAACGGGATCCAAATTCGCATCCCAGTTCCTCTAAAACTCGCCTCAAATTTTTGTCGTAGCGCCTCGTTGCCGTCTTCTCCGTCTGGCTGGACGGGAACGTTAAAATACTCTCCTTCCTCCTGGGACAGGAGCTTATACCTGAAGCCCAGGATGAAAACGGAGCCGTGTCAGATAAAACCCAGAGTTATTCACACAACGGGACCAGATTTACATCTTGAACGTCTCACCATCCATCTATTCCAAGTTTCTGTAGCTCTGAGATCCCAAAGGACAGCGATCCCATGAAGTCGTTCCTGGTGGTTAAATCCCAATCCCACACCTCCACCGAGAGACGGCGGTCCTTGTCGCTTTCTTTAAGGTTACTGAGAAACAGCAGCAGAAATGAAGACAACACACCATTTTATAAATGAACGATACATTTATCAGGACAAGTCTCTTGTTTCTTTTGTAAACTTATAGGCATCTCAGCAAATGACACTTTTTTTACTTCTAAGAGGACACAGTAACCCAGAAAAGCTTGAATAACAATGAGCAGAAACACTAGAAAGAATGAGGACAGGTCCACTTTGTGCTCATGTGGCTGAAAATGAGGCCAACAGACTTTAAAGAAACCAAGTTCTAATAATAAGGATCTGAAACTCCTCCAACAGCATGTGACAGAACAGGAGATGTCTCACAAATTGAAGGTTTCATTCCAGGTGGGGTTGAGGCAACATTTAATGGTCTTCGTCTTCTGCTTGCTCTCACTCTTGGGGTCCGGGATCAGCTTGAGCTTAACGTAGGGGTCTGACAGGCCGTTTGGGTCCATGGGCACCAGGTTCCTGGCCTCTTTGACTGTGAAGAGTTAAAAATAAATGCCAGTTTAATTAAATTTAAGAGGAAGGGGGAAAATCCTCCTGACAAAACACACTTAGAATTTTTCCTTTCGAGAGGACAGAAAGAGGTAAACCTGTAAATGTTAGTGCCCTAAATAACTCTGGGTCTGACGACACCTAACAACAGTTTAGTTTCTGCTCTATAATCAAATCCCAGCTGTGTAGGAGAGAGCTGGTACGTGGATGCACATGTGGGTCAATCGTTGAATCATTGAACCACTAATGGACTTTCCAGCTTTAGTCTCAGGCTCGTAGAGAGCGCTTCGCATTCGTGTTGATGTCACAGCGAAAAACGTGAACGCAGAGAGACGGGGAGCACTCACTAGTGACGGTCAGAGTCTCGTCTGTGATCTGGGCCGAGATTTGGATGCGTCCTCGTCTTTCTGTGTGATCTGTCCCACACAGGCTGGGGACGTTGGCGACGCATCGCTTGTGGATGTTCATCATACAATCTGGACGCAGAAAAACAAGAGAGCAATTCAGTCAAGAGTGAAATATGCAGAAAAGGCGATTTTTATAAATCACGTTCTGTTCTTTAATCCACATTAAAAACTAAAATTTACCAGAATGTGTTTTTACGTTTTTGCTACATTAAAAGGGGTCATTACAGTAAAAGCACAAAAAGCTAAATATTAAAAGGCTAAAGCAGATCTTTTTCAGCAGGTTTCTGTGGAAAGATTATGAATGATAAATATCTGACTTGTCGTAGATACCTCATCAATCCAGTCAGAACTGAACGACTGGAAAACTATTTAAAGAACTAAGAGTTAACACCTAGACCCAGGTTTATTACCGTAAACTTAAAACTAAAACACGTATTACAGTCAACTTTGTATTACACGGTTATTTACATTAACTTTTTTGGTTATTTGCAAGAATAAGAAAGCAGTTGTTGCACTTCTGGGGCAACCAAGATAACTTCCTGTAGAAATATGAAAATATTCCCGCTGGGATCACCATGGAATCCTGTGGTTGTTTGTTGCACATTTAGCAGCAGCAGCAATAGGATGCAACGGTACATGTATTCGTACCATGATGGTTTGGTACAGACGTTTTGAATGGGTACAGTGAAATGACAAATACTTTTTATTCAAATGCATTTTGCTAAAAGCCCCATCTAAAAAAAAAAACAGAGAAAAATACCATTTTATGTATAATAGATGCAGGTATGGCAAGCAGTTCTATCATATAAGCCATGTTTTGAAAAATACTGGCTCAACCTTTTATATTATTTATTCAACATCCCTAATATCAAGCCTCATTTTCTCAAAGTAGCACCCAGCTCTAATATTTTCAAATTAAGGGGATGTTATTCAGTTCTGTGTTGCTTTTGCTTCTGGGGGAGCCACAGTCCATATTAAAAACAAAGAGGAGCGTTTGGCATTCGTTTCTTTTTCTCGTTGTACCAAACTGTGACTTCGGCGGCCTGTTGCACACCGAAGCAGCAGCAGCCTGCAACTCTTCCAACAAGAATATCATAACATTTCTGCCAGAACGATCATGTTCCCACCGAGCCCTACTTCAAAAGATCTGAACTGTCCTTTAAAGTAACGATAATCGTGTGCACACTTACATGATATCACTGAGTACAAGCAAACAAAGAGGCAAAAACGAGCCGTTATAATGATAGTTTTACTCCACAGACGTGTCTTAAATCTATTTTAAAACACTTTTGTAAGAGCTTGACTGGAGAGCGGTTTTCAGTATAGCTGTTGAATAATTGGAGCCTCTTATATGTAATAGAGATTCAACAAAGAGCAGTAAAAACAAAGGAATGTGCAGCTGAATTAGCAGCCTTGTATTATAACTGCGCAGATTACTATCAGTCGGGAAACACGGGGCTTAAGAGATGAAGCAGGGGGAAATAAACCTTCAGCTAAATGTTGCAGTTTTGCAGAAATTATTCTGCAAAACTTGGTGCATTAATCCCCGATGTTATACTGAATTATCTCTTGAGAGCTAAAAAAGAAAGGCGGCGGCTGAACTGAGTTCTGGTGGCTCTAAGTGGCAAACGGATTAGATCTCAAAGTCGTAGCGCAGTTTAAGAGAAACCTCACATTTTATTTTCTGCACCAGATTAGGAGCTTTAACTGCAAGACAACTTCCTGCAGAGGAACCGAGATGGGAGCGGCAAGGAAGGATTTGAATCTTGTTTGATTCTAAGTCAGGTGAGACAGGTGAAGGAGCCTCCCCTCTCCGCTCCATCTGCTGCACCTTCTGCCTCCGCACACACAATCAGACATCAGTTTCCCCTCTTCGAAGACCTGCTTCATCTGGGTCAGACTTGTTCAAAAACTTCCTCATCTAGATCTATTGAGAAGTCCAAGAGTTCATGTGTGCAAAAACCTTTTTAAAAAAAGAAAAACTCCACTAATTTTTAAAGATGTGTAAGTGTTGGTTATAAAAACAAGGGTAAAATGAAAATAAAATTGAGTAGAAATACATTTTTGCAGAGCAGATATTTGGCTATAGTTGATTAAAATCTGAAGAGTGCTTGAGAAGATTTTAGACTGATTACATAAAGTAAAAAAATAGTAAATGTTCAAAAGACGAGCAAAGGCAGAGAGCTCAGTTTGTCCACTAGATGGCAGACAGCTGTGATTCACAAAGCCAATCATTTTGCTCCACTCTGATCAGTGGGTGGTGTTGTTGCCCTGTAGAGGTGGAGAGTGAGATGTTTATCTCCTGCTGTCTGTTCCTTTGATGAATTTTATCTCACATCTCCAACAGAGCGAGCACCGACAGCGCCGTTCATTCATGCAGCTTCAGATCCGCTCCCCTCACAAACACCAAGCAGAAAAACTCGGTGAGCTCAGAGATCAGACAGGAGACCAACATGAAATACGGACCTTAGAGAGCGTGACGACTGGTTTAATGGATCTGAGACCCATAACCAGAAGAAACGGGTCTGAACCCCGATTAGACTAGAGCTCAGTTCAGACAAAAACTGTGTGAAAGTGAAGCAATGTGCTGAAAAGCTTGTTTTGTTTGATAAATCGACGCTGCTGAAGCATCAAATTAGTGCATTTATTTTCCACCATTTGGGTTTGAAAGATTTTAAAGCTTCCACATACTTAATAAGAGGTCAAAGTAAACGCACCCAGTTGATTTTACATGTCAAGACACAAAATACCTTCTGATATTTATCAGGTCTTAAATTTAGGTAAACACAACCTCAAATAACATCAGGATAAAATGTGCACTCCTATTGTTTTTATAAAACTAAAGGAGGATAAGTAGCGGGCTGGTGCTGGTAATTAAATGCACTCATTTAACTGATCATCAGCAGGACTGAGCAGCTTTCTTTCTTTCTTTATGAAAGCAGATGTTTGAGCAGTTTGCTGCTCTGAAACATCCAGGTGGGCGTGAACACAACGCTACGGAGGAGGAAGGATGACAATAATCCTGGAAGAGCAACTGCTGCTGCTCATCCATCCAAGAAGGATTATAAGGCCATTTTCAAACTATTTAAAAAGGTAATTATGCTGCAGAAAATAAATTATTCACAAGTGTGAAACAAACGTAGACTGCTGGCTGGAGTAAGAGTTGCCAATTTCCTCACAAGCAGATGTCAACAAGTTTACTTTTAAGGTCCACCCCCCCAAACAAAACAACAACCAGGAACTGGAATGCCACAGGCTTCAGCTTGTTGTGTATTATAGTTTTATGGGAGGATGGAATAACTAAACAAGTACGGCTTGTTTTGGAAGGGTTGACAGATAAAAAGCTTCTTTAAAAAGATCCCAGTAGCGCAGCTCAGGTTTGCTGCAGTTAGTCAGAAATGTCTCTGAACAATTAAGAGTCAAAAAGTCAAACGTGACGCCCGTGGAGGTGGAGGACGAGCCGTTCGTAGAACAGGATGACAACTTAAAGGAGCAGCAGCAAATCTACAAACACGTCTCTGAAAGAGGAAAGATTGGAGGCGTTTTAATAACCCAATTAGAGTCCGGACTTCGTCTAACTGGGAGGCCTCGGCGAGTTCTGAATAACTTGAGACATGAGCAACTTTTAAAGAGAGGCGTGCACCTAAACTCCTCCACGACGATGTAGGAAACAGATAAAAAGCAAAAGGTTAAAGATATAGCTGCTGAAGGTGGCTCTACAAGCTGATAAACCCATGAGGTGTGCTCAGTTTTCCACACAACGCTTCAGCACCGTAGTCTGTTTGTTGTAAAATAAAATCTAGATTTGTTCATCTAAAGTTGTTTTTGTTTCTTGTTTTTTTTGTAAATGGGCTGATATTTCACCAAACATGATGGTGAAGTATGTAAACTATGAGCAGTCACAAGCAGGCTGAGTCAAAGTCCATCAAATACTGAGCGTTATTCGTAGGTACAACGAGGAACTATAGATAATGACCGCCATGGCTGAACGCAGCTGTGCAGCGATGCACTTCCTGTTTGTGTCGACAAACAGGACATAATTGAAGGAATATCAGAAATCACACCGTGAACTGGTGCAAGCCACGCATTTGATCTATCTGAATTCAACGAATGCTCCGCCGCCAGGACATTTAAAATAACGTGCAAAAAACCCCAGAATGCTGTGAAATTAAATGCGGTAAACGCCTGAATCTGAGGCCCAATCTCACGGAAATACGAGACGTCAAGTTTAGGGAACATTCTGACAACAATCACTTTATTTTAGGACAGTGACGACAAAGCAGTTTGATAGAACTTGAGCTAAAATTAACAACTATAAGCATCACATGAAGGTATTTGTACATAAGGTCTATGAGTGCAGTGTGTTGCTTTATGAACTCCATTTTATTTCCTTTATTGGACCCCTTTTAGAAAAAAAACTTTCTAAATTAGCTCATTCTTCTTCCAAAAGACAGAGCTTCCTTCTTACTTCTACATATTCTGTAGCAGCAGTTCTTCGGTGTGGTGGGGCTTTTGCCTGGTTAATTGTTAAATAAGAGACTGAATAATTTCAATAAGAGTTTGTTGTACAGTCATGGGTGGGTACTCAGCTGAAGCTACATAGTTTGAATCTTTTACTTCTCAGTACTTAGTCACACCTGCCACACACCTGCTGTTGTTCTAGATCACCGTTTGTTAAAATTAGCCACATGACCCTGGAAAAGAAAACTGGTAACAGAGTTTAAGCAGTGCTGAGACCTCAGAACTGTTTAAAATGACACCCTCCAGCCGCGGCCTCTAAAGACAAACTCCATGAGAAGTCACAAAGCTGGCTTTCATTCATGCGGTTGAGTGACGAAGATTGCGTCATTTTGTTCTCGTAGCAGCTTCGTCTGCCGCATCGTGACACAAGGCCCAGGCTGAACTTCTTGTCGCAGGGGTTTGCACCAAGTATTGTGCGATTGGTCAGCACTTGTTGTGGGCGTGTTTATGTGTTCGTGAGTAAAAACCAATGAGCTTTAATGGAGTCATTTTGTTTCTACTGCTCCGCTGAGAAGCAGCTGGAGGCTGTTAGAAAATACAGCCGTCTTTACGACTGTTCCAGCAAAACTTAGAAACCTATGAGCTTCAAAAGATCACACAGAGACACAGGCGGCTCTTCGTGGCTGTGGTGGCCGGGAGGAAGTGCACCTCGGGCCAGGCAGCAAAGGGACACGTTCCCTTCGTTCACTCATTGTTGTGCACCGTCAAATTCACAAATGCTAAACGGCGTGTACTGTCTCAATCCGTTTAATAAACATGTCTGGTCGCCATAAGGGAAGCAAAATCTGTACAAGGAGTCGGCGGCAAGAAAGCCGTTTTAATGCTGCAGGAGGAGCTTTCTGGGAGTTCTGATCTGAGTGTCTCGTGGATGATGAAAGGCGTGTGAGAAAACAAACATCTCACAACTGCGAACAGACTTCTTGACTTCTTCTAGAGTATGACGGAGCCTTAAGTTGTGCAACAGTCTCAAACAAACACAGATGGGGATATTTGCGTACGTACGGTCGCATTTCATGCCCTGGTGTATCAGCCCGTACAGGAGGGAGCCACAGTGGTCGCAGAAGGTGGGGCTGGAGTACGTGTGGACCTTGAACTTGTGTTTACTACGAGGATCCTGCAGGGAAAACAGAGAGAAGACACGACTGATGTCCGTAATAAAACAGAAGTGCTGCTGCATCCGTACAGACTGCAATGATTTAAAACTGCTGTCTGTTACTCCTTTAAACTTTTATTTTTATGAACTGACTCACTAAAAGGTAGAAGAAAATCCATTTTTATGTCTGTGAAATGATGTTCAACAGCGAGTTCTTCTTTATGATCACACATGTAGATACTTGCTAAATTTATTTTCCATACAGAGTCCCCTGTGCATTGAATTTTATATAATTACAAATATGGCTCCCATTCTGGATACTGATCTATATATACACACATGTATTGTCCTTTTATTATGTTCCAATAAAAAATAAAAAATGTGGCTCCCACTACGTTTTCAGTGTTTTACTGGTGTCATAACAACACAAACAATAGTTCTCCAAGACTGTTTGTCGCAGCTTTATATTTTACCTAAATGGCACAAACTTGAAGCACAAACTGGTTAGACAGAGCTGCATTACCATAAATATATCCAATTTTGGTAAACATATATTTTCAATATTGAGCAAAAAGAAGCCTTTTGAGTGGAGGAACATGGAAAAGAGGCTGTGTGACGTTAGAGGGAAACCAAAAGATTAAACATGAATTCTTGTAATCGAACAAAAGCCGAGTTACGGATTATTAAACGTCAGCTTGTGACTTAAAAGAATGTCTGCAACTTAGGAAAAAAGATATTGGTTCATTAAGCAGAAGCAGCCAGGCAGCACATTCTCTCTTTACTGGCATGTCCTGATGTGATTTGGGGATTTGTCAACAGCAGACAAAGTCTACATCTTTGTATATATGTGTGTGTGTACATGTGTGTACGTGTGTGTGTGTGTGTGTGTGTGTGTGTGTGTGGGTTCATCCAGCAGCACATATGCAAACAAAAAACCCAATGCTGACCTGGCTCATTTTATTAATAACCACCACTTAACTGCAAAACAAGCCACATCCTTGACTTAATATGTAACCTGAACACAACAGGAGGGGTCTGTGTCGCCGTTAAGTCCTCCATTTTTTATTTAGTTCAGTTCCGTCCCCAAAAACATCTTCAAGCGCAACGGCTTTTCAAGATCGAGAGAGTGGGTGTGTTTGTAAACTTTCTGTACTTACGTCAGACGCAGGTCCCTTGTCAGCCCCCGGACAGGAAAAAGTGACAAACTCATGACAGCGCTTATGGACCACAAAACAGCACACTGAGGAGGAAGAAGAAGAGAAAAAAAAAAAGACAACATTTTACCTCTGGTTTCATGAAATGCCAAATACGGCAACAAATTAGGGGCACAAAGACGTTTAAAAAGGGAACTTCTCTGACATTTTTCATTTCACGAGAAGCAACTTCGATTTCAGACGTTCACATCTGTTTTTCGTTCCACAAATAGCCTTTTTTTTCTCTTCTGCAGAACCGATGACTTTAAGTGGAGCCCTATCATGCTTGGTATCATAATTACACCTAATAACATAAAAGCTGCCACCGGAAACTCCCCACATTAGCAGCGAGCTCCTTGCGGCAGTCTGACGTCGCTGAAAGACGTGGCGGCTGAAAGGGACGCAGTTCACCTCAGCGCGGTGCAGACAGACGCTTTGTTTCAGACGTGCACTGCAGCCCTGAATGAGAAGTGGCTCAGCGTGTGTGTGTGTGTGTGTTGATAAGAAGTTACAGGCCTTCTGCTGATTTTTACATCTCTCTACTCGCCTGTATCGATATCATGGATGCCTCTAAATACCCACTGATGTCAACATCATCATTCTTATTCTATAAACAAACCACGCCTCGCTTCTACCCAAATGCTTCTTGAGTGCCAAAGGAACCAAACCCTCCAAAATGTTTTCTTCACAAATAATTCACCAAGTTGAAGCGTGAGAATGGCCACAGGGTCGTCCGGCTGACCTCACCATTCCAAAACCTACAGCACACGGCAGAAAATACACACAGTAGTTATCGTCCGCTCCCACGATAGATGTCCCATAATGTCATTCATTGCCCTTGTCTGTGTGTGAACACGTGTTTGTTCAGTAAATATCTCATCAACCGCGGGACAGATTTAAACAAACCTCTCAGAAAGGCATCCCTGGATGTACGTCTGCAACTGATTTTGGAGTCAACCTGTTTCAGGATGGCCGCCCCAGCTAAACAAATTGCTATAACTCAGTCCGTTTTACAGATATTGAGCTCAAACTTGGTGTGGCGGTGGCTGAGAGTCATCACCAATACATGCCGTGAACAATAACAGATTGTGAGAGACGTTTGTTTAAAACCAGGTGGAGAGAGATATGCATTCCTCTAAGAATGCTGGTTTAATTTTTGTTAAACTATAGTATGAACTATAACTAGTACTGAACTACAGTATACTAAACACGTTAAAGTTAAAATTAAACTTTTACAGTAAATAAAAACCTGCTTAGAGTTCCTCTAAAGCAGAACGGACTCACAGATTTTTGTTTCTGTCACTGGAAACAATCACCTCAAGATTAACGAACAGATACTTGTACAAATAAAATCCAAACGGAAGGTTTTAGCTTCCTAACCTTTTATTTTTTATACTCCTTAAAGCATAAAAATAAACATCTAAAAACAAACACTACAAGACAGCCGTGTCCAACATATCTGATCATATCTGGGTTGGAAAAAAACTACGATTTACTGTCTAATGAGTTAAACCGTTAAATCGTTCAATAATTAAGAACGATTAAGCCTTCATCTGCAGCAGCTTTTATTTTGCTCTCCCTCGTCCAAAACGCTGCTGCTCCACTCCTGGCCGATGAGACGTAAGCACGACGCCGTCTCATCTCCCATCGGCTCACCGTGGATTTCAGTTACCGCTTGCTTTTAAGCCACTGAACAGGTCGGCTGCTTCCTGCCCGTCAGATGTTTTGACGCCGTGCGTTCCTCAGAAGGTGACGGAGGTCAGGCGAGCAGATGCTCCCGGATGTACCGAGGAGGTCGCGGCTCTTCCTGACGCTCCGCCTAAACTCTGGAGCAGATTTCACTTTAGGACGTCACCAACGCTTCAAAACCTGCTTCAAGACTCAGACCGAGTTATGACATCTTTTATTTTCGTTTCACAGCATTTTATTATTGTGCTTTTTGATTTGCATTTTATTATTGTTTTAATTGTCTCCTTTATTTGCATGTTTCTGCACCTTTTGTGTGCACACCCCTGTTGTTTTTAAATGTGCTAGATGTGTGAGATTTATTGTTGAATAATTAGTAGGCTACACTTGAATATAAGCTCTGTATAACTAGAAGCTAACCTGTCAGGTAAAACACTCATACGTCCTTTTTGTAGCTTCCAACACTTTCTGTGCTTCACTTAAGTTTACTTTCAACATCTTCCAGATATTACAAACTGATAACGAAATCTTGTCGCCACAAAACGGCCACACAGATGACTGTGTGCTAATGTGAATTAGCTGATTAGCTATGGTGTGTTTGAGAACTGAGAAAAAAAATCATCTAACTCAGAGTTTTCAGCGTTGGTTGGTCAAGCCCTTCAGGCTGGAAATGGGCTGATTTCAGGAACATGCTGAGCAATCGGCTCAAAGCTGGGAGGACACTTCAGTTTCCAAAGACGTGCTAAAAATGAAACCGTTAAATCCACAAATGACTAAACAATGACTTAAAGTTGGGACATTCAATCCAACATGATGCAAAAATTAGGTTGGGTAAATTTAAACCTTTGACTTAACTTTGTTTGAAATACTCATTGTTGAGTTTGTTTGACTCTGGCTCTTTATAAGCATAAGATAATGAATAATACAAATGAGTGGCACCAGTATTAACCCTGCGTTAGGATAAATAGACCAGGTCAACAGCTGCACGGCTGTGGTGTAACCTCATGTTACAGCTGTACTCCAACAGAAAATATTGCACAGTGCCGATTTAAACCACTTCCACAACACGACGACTCGCAACATCTAAAAAGGCAGCGAAGACGCCGCTCAGTTTGCGTTTCCATCAGGCATCATAAAAATATTAACATGTTGCAACCTGAGCCAGTTCTTTAGCAAATACACTAACACACACGGGGTGACATTACTCAGCTTTAACCTTAATTATTCACCTTCTCATAATATTTTCATGAGGTGCCGTGGCAACCGCGGACACTTTCCACAGGTTTCATGAAGTTAAGTAACGGAGACTTTGCGCGTTTGTCTTCGTCCGGGGGCCGAGGAGCAAATCATATCAGCCGATCTGAGCTCAGTCACAGCGCTGGCTCGGGGTGAAGTTTGGTTTAACTCTGACCATAGGAAGCCCTGCACAATGAAAATGAGCTGACGGACAAGAGCGACTAAAATAGGAAAGAAAGACAGACAACAGAAAGAGAGGAAGCTGGGCCAGATATTGAGAGTAAAATAGAAGAAGTCTGTCGACATTTGAGAAGACAAAACCAAGTGTTCTCACTTGGGAAGTGAGAACGTTTTGGGGAAATGGGGAGACTCTGACTAAACAGAACTTCAACGTGCTTAAAAGGCTTCAGAGTCAATCTGAGGGTTCGAGACTGAATCGAGTTTAGATTTGAGCAAAAATAAGAGCCGCTTTATGCACATAAGTGTGATTATTATGGCACAAGTGAGAGATCTGGGACTGCATTTTTCCAATGAGGGTCCTTGCAGGGGCAGATTTAGGAATTTGTGTGTGTGTGTGTGTGTGTGTGTGTGTAGGGATGCGGGCACAGCTGGGTTTCTGAGGGGGTGGAGATTTATTTGTGTGTTTGCAGCATGTCAGAGAAAACAGAGAGAACTGAAGGAGCAGAAAACAGTGAAAACTGCAGTTTCACTTCAAAGCCCTTCGCTCATAAATCTGTCCGTCACACGCAAAATATTAGCGTGAGTACACACACACACACGCACGCACACACGCGCCACTGAAAGACAGGCCTAGTGACCTGGCGAGGAGGTCTTCGCTCTGTTGCCTAGCAACCGGGCTGAGCCCTACAGTCCAAGCAACGCACGCCGCCCCGTTTCGTCTGAATGACAGCGTTAACCACAAATCAGAACCGACCCAAAAAAAAAAGGACCCACCAGAATACCAGCAGGCCGACAGTTTCACATCAACAGGAGGGAAATTCCTCCATCTTGGATGATTACCAGTATACACTCCGCTGACAGAGACGCTTGTGATCACAATTCAAGCCTCAACACGCCTGAATAAACAGAGGTGGCTGCCACTGAATGGCTCCTGAAGCAGCATTCACATCATTTTACTCCATTTACGAACTGCTTTTGCCAAAGTGAGTGTTCACATCACCTTCGGAAAGCTGTTAAAACAAAAAAAAAAAAGAAACCCTCTGCCAAATCTTTGTTACATAATGAAATAAAATCTGATTCATAAAATCCAAAAATCTGTTGGGTATAATTAAGAAGCAACTACAAAGCAATAACTTCCATCTGGTTTTATTACTTACAAACTGAGATTTCATTCTGAACTCTGTCACCAGCACATCATTCCTGCTCGAACCCTGAGCAGCGGTGCTTGAAGGAATGCATGTCGCCCGCCGCTCTGCATAACAAAGTTTTAAACAAAGGTGCAATGTGTAGCACTCAGGGCATGTGCTGTTAATGACTCTCAGCTACTACCCCACCCAATTTTAGCTCGATATCTGTAAAATAAACCGAGTTGTAATAATGTTTGTGTCAGCTAAGATCAAGCTGCTGTGGCGGCCATCTCGACTCCAAAAGTTAATCGGTTGTAGGTGTTTCATCAAATGATTACATGCAGAGAGTTTCACTCAAATATGTCCACACACACTCATAGGAAATTACATAACTGCCCACTTTTCATGGTTGGCAGGCAACAATAATGATTCAGAAGATATCAATCTTTTTTGCTCTTGACCTTAGTGACCCCAACTATTACTGGTTGATGTAGTCAAAGTTAGCTAAATAATAATTTTTAAAACATAAAAACCTGGGAGAACATATACAGCCTCAACAAAACAAGACAAAAAGAATGTTTTTTTTTATCGTTTCTCTCTCTGGTAACAGTTAAGTCCAAAAATACATCTGCATTTATATTTAAATTTACTTTGGTTTTTAAAAATGACACAAAGACCGTCCACTGGTGTCACATGACCCACAGTGAGGTCCTGACCCAAACTTTCAGAACCGCTGTCCTAAATGACCCATCATGTTTATCAGGGACTTGGATTGTTGAGTGTAGCGTGACCCGCCTTGATGATTATCCATACAGCTGAATGTCACCTCAAAGCGGACAGGATCGACATGACAAGCCTGCTCTGATGTCGTCCAACAATAACAGTGACGTGACTCCCTGGCCAATCAATGGCCTGCAGTCTGCTCACGTGAACTCATCGGCTTGCCTGGAACCTCGTCCGGGTAGTTGCTAAGAATGGAGTAGGATAACCCAACGGAAAGCCTCTGAACCCGCGCTGGAAAAGGGAGCCCAAGGGAAAAGGGCATATGTCTGCAACAGTGAAGTAAACAACTGCCTCATACAGAAGTGACAAGGCACAGAAGTATTTAATTTAGCATTCACTTTTTGAATTGTTTCACAGCTGTGAGTAGCTGTTAGTTCGACTACGTCATGAGAATTTCTCATCCATCTTCTACTGCTGATCTGTGGTCGGGTCACAGAGGCAACAGGTCCAGAAGAGAAACCCAAACCTCCCTCTCCTCAGCGACTCTCTCCAGCTCCTTCTGGAGGATCCCAAGGCGTTCCCAGGCCCGAGAGGACACATAATCCCTCCAGCGAGTTCTGGGTCTGCACCGAGGTCTCTTCCCAGTGGGACACGCCGGAAAAACCTCCAAAGGCAGGCGCCCAGGAGGTGTCCTAATCAGACACCAGAACCACCTCAGCTGACTCCTTTCGATGCAAAGGAGCAGCAGCTCTACTCAAAGCTCCCCCCGGATGATGGAGCTCCTCACATTATCTCTGCAGCCGAGCCCGGCTGCCCTACGAAGGAAGCTCATTTCAGCCGCTTGTATCCGGGATCTGCTTCTTTCAGCCATGATCCAATGGCTGTTAACAAGGGCTGTGCAACTCCAATCTGTAGCCAATACGATATGTGTCCCGACACACTGCCAATACGAGAAAGCAAAGAAATGACCCAATGCAATTCACTGACAATAATTATTGTTGTTACAGACCTATTGAGAAACCCTCTTTCTCAGAAAAGTTGTGAAAGAAAAATATTCTTCATTCCCAAACACAGCTGTGCAGTTTTAACTGGACCTGATTTACCTGTAAACAGTTGCCTGAATCATTAAATAAATAGGCAAAAATGTAAAAAAGTCATGAATCTGAATCCAAAATTGCATCCATTTACCTACTCTTCACTTCACATCCCTAGCTGTCCACTGCAGGTAAGATGCTGACTGCTCCCACCTACTGCACACTTCAAACCCTAAAACTAAAACTGATCTCATTAAGACCAAACCTGGGGGACAATGGGGTTAAACGAGACCATTTTCACATGAACCCCTTTGACGTAAAATGGCGGGACTGAAATAGGTTTTACTAATGACATCATCGAGCTGTTTTAGGTACAGATCCTTAATTATTGTGATTGCCTGCTCTGTTAAACTGCGCATGATGCAAGAAGGTCTGCTTAAAGGTCTGCCCTGCTTGAACATTTCACCCATTTTATTCTTCTAGCGTGCCGCCTCTGTGTTCATCTGTCTGTCTGTTAGCAAAATATCTCATGAACCAGTGAATGAATTTTAACGAAACTCTCAGAAAGGAATCACTGGATAAGAGTCAACCTGATTCAAGATGGTCACCACAACTACCTGACCCTAGCAAACAAAAAAGGGGCTATAACTCACGTCAGTTTTACAGATATTGAGCTAGAAGTTGGTGTGGTAGTAGCTGAGAGTCATGCCCAACACGCAGTGCAAGCACTGACAGATCATGAGACATCTTTGTTTAAAACTTTGGCATGCAAGATGAGAGCGGATAGGCATTTCTTCAAGGGATGCTAGTTTCATTAACATACTTTACTCTACTGTATATTCTGTGTGTGCGTGCGTGTGTGTGTGTGTCTGTGTGTGTGTGTGTGTGTGTACTACAGCACTTTATGCTGCATTAGTACCTTAATGTACCTGTCTGCTATGACAACCAAATTTCCCTTCAGAGATTAATAAAGGCATCCATCCTCCCATCGATCTAATGCAAAGACTTGACTCTGTGCCTCGTGGCTCAAGACACATCAATTCATGCACTAAAGCAGGGCTTTTCAACTGAAGGCCCGGGGACCACAGCCGGCCCACAGCTGAACTCAAGTATTTCCTTCAGATCCTGTTGTATCAGATTATCCATGACAGGGCAACACAACTTAGTCCGCCTGCCAATGAGTTCATTTAAAATAAGGCTCGATTTTAAAAGCGTAAATTAAATTTACATAATGACAATAATTGCTGGATGTTTGGCTCCTGAGCTCCTTTCAGGAATTTAACTCAACAGCCCTGCTCTAAAGTTTCTGACTTGATCTTCTGTAGATCTAAATGCCTCTAAAACAAGTTAATGAAACAAGTCGTAAACTAAAGTTTTTGACCCCTAGGCGGGGCCTTTCTGTGTAGTTTGCATTTTTTCTCTCTACCTGTGTCGTTTTCTCCGGGTCCCTCAAAATCCGAAAACATGAAATTTAGGATAACTGGAGAATCTTGACAGCGATTCTGCACAGATGTTTATCTGGTTTGTTGATGTGTGGTCCAGTGACGGACTGGTGACCTGAAAACAGCATTTTCACAGGTAAAAAAAATATTTTCAGCTTGTCTGTATGATACAGCGAAAAACAATCTAATTTGAATAAACAAATACTTTGGATTAAAAAGAAATATGCAAAAATTCTTAGCAGCGGTTTTCGATAATATTGCCCACACACTGCGGTCTGTATTCATTAAATGTAATGGGTTATGGACCCATTTTTAAATAGGTCATCTATAACATTTGGAGTTTTGCTGTTTATATTAGTTTAGATTGTAGGAACTCATTAATTGGTTATTGCTTCTAATATCAAAAAATAACTTCTCTATTTCAAGTGGTTTGTCCATCATGGGGGCAAATAATAGAGCCCAATTCCAACCCTTAAAAAATGTAGATTACTGAAATCAGTGAGGAAAAAAAACCCCAAAAGGTTGAAAAGCAGATTTTACAAAGTGTGTGGACAGCAATGAGGTGTGAAGCAGATTATATTAAAAAAAAAAAAAAAAAAACTCACAGAAAGACACGCGTTTCACTTCCGTCGCTTTTTGGTGCAGCTATAAAGGCGAGTATCAGTCACACACCTGCAGCTACTCAAAATGATCTCAGTGGGTGAGGAAACGCTGATTAACTTCAGCTTTTGTTGTCTTGTCTCTACAGGAACATAAACTCACTTCTGTCAGGGGCCTGGAGAAAAGGTTACAGAGTCCAACTCAAACTTTCTAACCTCCGGTTTAAAATTCAGGAGCCTAATTCTGCTGTATTCTCTTCTGGTAAACGCTGCGGCGGAGGAACCCGACCTCCTGACGACCCTTGTGTCACATGTAAAATATTAGAGGAAGTAACCCGGACTTTCTGAGGGAAGGATGGAGCTGTTTTTAGTAACCTGCATGTGCTGCAAGAACCCAACAGCATGAGAAGTTGCACCACAGCTCTACAGGTACATGGGCACGGTTCAGTCCTCAGCTGAAGTTTAATGGAAACACAAACCAGTTTGTCAAGGAATAAACATTAAAGCATAATTTCTTCCTCTGTTGGCATCACAACGGAAACTGCTTAAAGGGATTATGTAAAGCTTTTAAAGTGGAATTCTGTGGAAAGGTGGTGAACACTTAATTGATGTAAACAGCTCTCTGAAGGCCATTACTTGGAAAAATGGCTCGTCAGTGTGGTCAGAATGAAACTAACAGTCCGAACCGAGACCAAAGTGGATCACTGCAGTTCTAAACAACCCCCATCTCAAAGATTTCCAAGCCATTAATGCAAACATCCATTTCGTAGATCTTAACACTGTTATTTTCACATTGAATTGTTATTCTGGCAGAAATGTTCTGATAGTCCTGCTGGGAAAGTCCCAGATTTTTCTGGAAGTGCTACATCTAGCTGCTGCTGCTATCAACAGTAACTACGTTGTGTAAATTAACAGTAATGTAAATGTTTATAAAATAATGTTCATATGAACCACTGTCAAACATTTGAGAATGGAGCCGTTTTACAACGGTAGTCTTGGCCTTGGCCGGACTAGCCATTAGCTCATCAGTCTGGTCAGAATCAAACCTTTTTTCTTGCAGTCGGCGGGACTGGAGGCTCGGGGTCACGCAGCTCCCCGAGCACAAATTGAGATCCGATCATGACGCAGGGGGCCCTCAGAGGTGAAGACACAGCGAGCTGCTGAGCGGATGTCCCGAGTTAGCCCTGCAGTAACGCTGCAGAATCTTTGCATTAATCTGAAACTGTAGAGAGCGTTTTCTAATTCACAATGGTCCCTTAACAGATCAGTTCACAGATGGTGATTTAATCTGTTCGAGTCTCGTCCCTTATGTTAAAGAGTGTATACATTTTGTCGTCTTAAATGCCATCTCAACTGCTGAAAGAACTTTAGGAGAAAACAGTTCCTCAAAAAAAATGTTAAAACTATATTTCCTTTTAGAAAAAGCCAAACAGATTTCTGTGCAGGATTGCTCAGCCCGTTGTAATTTTTGCTGGGTTTCAAAAATAACCATCATCTACAAAGCCAAACATCTGCAGGCAGCGCAGTGGTGTTAGACCTGAAGCTATGCCCTTGTGTCAGTGTTCTTGCCATGACAGGAGTGCTTTTCACACCAGGGCTGGTTTTTGTACAACATCAGCATCGAGCCAGAAAAGATTAAGGTAGTATCTCACTGGGCTGCAACCGCTGGAGACGACTGCAAGAGAAAATTCCAAAGTTTCTCAAAGCGTTTTCCAGTGAACCTGGATTAGCCTCAGGACTAAAACGTTACACCACGGTATTGATCAGCTCTCACGTTACAAGCTCTGCTTCAGGTACCAAAGAATTTTCCCTCAGAGCAGTTCCTCGACATGATGCAGCAACATTGAGAAATGGGTTTGGTGCCCTCAGCATTACTACGTAAGCGTGTTTAAAGCACATGTTGACATCATCCTTGGTGGATTTAATTAATGGAGGGGAAGGAAGTGAGGGACCCAAATGCAAGCCTAGGAGACTGCAGGTAATTATTATAAATAATGTCTATTTCTTTAAAAACTGAAAGCTGCAGAGGGCAGGCGGAACAGAATGAAACAAAACACAAACTTGACTAAAACAACAAAAAGGTTCACAAACTTGGCAGAAACTGACTGATTTGAGAGGCGGGGAGGACAACGCACTGACAAGGAGTGAAGAAAACCAAGAGACATGTAAACTCACCGGCCACTTTATTAGAACCACCTTTCTAGGACCAGGTTGGACCCCCGTCTGCCTTCAGCACTGCTTTGACTCTTCGTGGCATTGATTCTACAAGATGTTGAAAACATTTCTCAGAGCTTCTGCTCCATGTTGACACGTTAGCGTCAGACAGCTGGTGCAGATTTGTCAGCTGCTCGTCCATGATGTGAGTCTCCTGCTCCACCACATCCGAAGACGCTCGATTAGACTGAGATCTGAGGACTGTAGAGGCCTCTGGAGTTCAGTGAATCAGGACTCTTACTGTCTCTTACTGTCCAGTTTTGGTGAGTCTGTGTGACCGGTAGCCTCAGTTTCCTGCTCTCAGCTGACAGGAGTGCTGCCTGGTGTGGTCTTCTGCTGCTTCAAGGATGGACGTGTTGTGTCTTCGGATGGTATTCTGAAGCTCTTGGTTGGAACGAGTGCTTATCTGAGCTACTGTTGCCTTTCTGTCATCTTGAACCAGCCTGCTCATTCTCCTCTGACATTAATGAGGCTTTTCTGTCCACACAAATGCCTCCAACTGGATATTTTCTTGTTGGCTCGTTCTCTGTAAACCCTACAGATGGTTTGGTGTAAAACTCTCCCAGTAGATCAGCAGTTTCTGAAATACTCAGCTCCAGACTGTGTGGCACCAACAACCACACCACGATCAAAGTCACTTCACTCCCCATTCTTCCTCATTCTGATGCGAGGTTTGACAATCAGCAAGCCGTCTTCACCACATCGACATGCCTGAAGGCACTGAGTTGCTGCCACGTGATTGGCCGAGTAGCTATTTGTGTTAACAAGCAGTTGAACAAGTGACCTAATAAAGTGGCTGGTGAGTGTAAGATAGGGCAGGGCTACGAAATATATTGAAAGTTTATCGTCATCCCAATATCAGTATCACAAAGGACTAACTGCTTGGACTACAATCAATCATAACCCATTATATTTTAAGCTTAGGTGCTGGATCAATGGAGCAGGTGGTGCAGCTGCTCCCCCATTTTTTGACTTAAAACAGGAATTAGACAAAAACAAGGTAGTGTTTATTGGTTCTTAATGTACTTTCTTAGTTACAAACTAAAACGAATTATATTTAATTATATTTTGTCCAACTCAGCAGAACGCCACGTGCTCGCCAGTCTGACAGCATTCAGCTCAGGAGCCCAAGTTGTTCCGATAAATGTTAAAAACGCTGCTACGTCTCGTCTGGACTACAAAATCAGAAAGAACAGAGTAAAACCTCTGATCGCACTTGGTTAAGATAAAAGAGCATAAAAGCCTTTTAAAATAAAACAGGAAGTGAGGCCGGGGAAACTGGTAGAACAAAAAACAGGATTAAACCAAATTCTAAATAATCCGAGGATTCAAAGCAAAAAGATTTACATGTTGTGACACTTTCAGGCACTGCAGATACGAGCAGCAGGGTGTGTTATGCAGCAGATGTAACAAGTTTTAGCTCAGAGCCATTTGGTTTGTTACAGCACCTGCCAACAGAGGTGTCAAGAAAATAACGTGCTTGGAGGTCAAATTTGGATTTGAGAAGTTGTGTAAAAAACATCTTAGTCACATGACATTACTACTACTGACTGTCATTCTCCCTACTGCCGATAAAGTCAAACAAAACATGAACAAATATTAATCAGATTATGTTTGACGTTCAAAAACAATCTGCTTTGTAAATTTGCCACGGCTGCAGTGATTTATAAAGACAAGCATGCCTATTTGCATATTTCTGGTTTACTCAGTCCTTAACTATTTCACTCCTCATACAAAACAAATCAATGCAAATTTAGCGTTTTAACACTAAGTTTTCTTTAAAGAGTCCAATTATCGTTTCGGTGCTTCTACTTTAACATTTGCTGTCCTTTGCCTTTGCTTACTGAGTTGATTTGGGTTTGAAAAGTAATTTTGCTTATGATGTCTAACTCTAGACATCTGGATTTTTCTTTAGCAGGAAACAAGAATTACTTCTTCCTTTTTTGCTGTCAGCGCTCTCAGGTGTGCAGACAGCTACATACTAGCTCCTTTAACGCTTCTGCAGAAGGCAAACAAACAAAGAAAAAAGTGAACAAACACAAACATTTCTGAATACCTGTTGAGCAAGTATCCAAACATGCCCACGATGCAGAGGAGATACGCTTGTCGCACGCAAATACATCAGTGCTTTTTGTTGAAAGATGCGGTTCGTCCTTTCGTGTGAGAACAGGCTTTCATCAGATGTCTAAAATTCCTCGGAACCGACTGGTTGAAATCACCTGTGCGCCTCCCTTTCCCAATAAACTACACCCGCACCGGTCTTTCCTGTCCACAGAACACTTTAAATATTCCTGGGAAAACGAAAGTGTTTATCAGCTCTTGCGCCTTTCACCTTTCTGTTACGTACAGTCAAGCAAAGCCGAACAAAAAAAATAACAAATCAGATGCCCTCAGGCACGCAGAATGCAAATAAGGCCGCCACTGATGGCGAAAAAGACATCTGGGTACAAAGTTGCAGTGACATTTATTTGATATTTTTCTGACTGATTCATGAAAACCTGCTGACAGTTTTTCAGTGTGATGTAAGAATTAGTCACTGCTACCTACGGCAGTCGGCACGCTCCCGGTTTGTAGGAGCTGAGAGGATGGACAGCTCAAACCTCAAACATCTCAGAGGCTGGACAAGCAAACATTCGCCGCGAATAATGGGGTGTGATACGCCGCGTAAATCGTAACTCGAAACGAGTTCAAGACAACAGGAAATGGAAACAAATGCCAAATGCTTCGTTAACTGCACAATGGAGCAAAATAAACGCATCGTCTTGTACAGTCGCGCATCGAATGATTGCTTTCTGGGAGTTTCATTAAAATCCCTCCAGTAGTTCATGAGATATTTTGCTGACAGACGGGCAAACAGGTAATTACACGATCGCCCGCCTTTCACTGTAGCAGGTCGATAAAAAAAAAAAAACTCAGTCATTTTCACAGATATTGAGCTAAACTTTGGTGTGGTGGTAGCTGAGAGTCATCCTCAACACGCACTCTGAGCATGATTCCTCGCGACAGAGCGTGAGATTACACAGAACGTTAGTTTTGAGGTTTGACCAAAACGGCCACAACTCATTTCTCCACATAAAATGATCTTAGTTCGAAACTCTGCCATGTAAGGCGGGTGATACACATCCCTTTGAGCGAAGCTGGACCTTTCCCTTTGTTTTAGTTTTTAAACCCTCCGTTCAAAGAACTAGTAAAAACACGAGCGCTGCACGAAGGAAGCAGAACAGGCGCCCTGAAAAAGTTCAACCCTCAGCTGATAGCCACCGAGATTAAGAAGAATAATCTGCATTTATGCTTAACCACGTGTCTACGCCTCGTATCTGAAGGAGCGTGTGACATCACGGCATTTCCTGCTGAATCAACCTTTAAAAATAAATAAATAAATAAATAAATAAAACTTTTACTCAGTAGTAGTTGCATCTTTTATTGCAGCCAAGTCAAACACCGAAAATTAACCTGAAAGGATCCCTAAATAAACCCTCACTGCTGCCACCGCTATAATTAATTCAGCTGATGTGTGAAAAGCAAGTAGGCAAGTGTGCCTGCTTTAACGTTTGCTGCTTCGTACTCATTAGATATATTTATCGAAGGCGAAGGCAGAGAGATAATGGTTCTGCCCGTGGGAGTGTCCGTTTGCCTGTACTGTTAGTAAAATATCAATATGAACCACTGAGCTTTAATGAAACTGTCAGAAAGTAGTCAATGGATGATCATCTACAGCAGATGAACTTTTGGAGTCAAACACTAAATGTTGAGAGGTTAGTCAGTTTTACAGATGCAGAGCTAAAGTTTGGCGTGGTAGTAGCTAAGAGTTATCCACAACTTGTACTCTGAGAGCTTACTGACTGTACGGAATCTGGGTTTGAAGCTTTGTCAATAATCAGCTACGTTAGTCAAAAACCGCTGAACAGCTTTTCATGAAACTTGGAAACTTTGGTGTGGTGGCTCACGCCAAAGATCACACGGCGGGCGATATGCATTCCTTCAAGGAATGCTAGGCTTTTTTATAAAATGTGTGGAATTTTGTTTCGTGGATAAACAGTTAGCGTTGCAGACAAGACGGCAGCTTCGTCGGCTAAATTTGATAAACAAACACTGAACGATTTGCATCACATCCTGAGTGCCGCTCAGGAGTATTTTTATTCTCTGGCTTGAAGAAGTTCCTCATGCAGAGATTCCTTTCAAATTAAAAGCCTAGCATGCCCTTGAAGGAATGCATATCACCCGCCGCGGTTCGTGCCAGAGTTTAAAAAGAAGAAAAACAAAAGACAGATTATAAAAAGAAAAAAGGGACAGACTTATTGCTGCTTTGGTCAAATAAACTAAACTTAGACTAAAAAACGATCTCATGTGAAATTGTGAGATTGTGCAAGATGTGTCAGCACTAAGAGTATATCACAGGTATGACTCTCAGCTACTACCACACCACATTTTAAATCAATATCTGCAAAACTGACCGGGTTAGAGACAATTTTGTGTTGGACAATGTAGATTAGCTGTGGCGGCCATCTTGAATTGGGTCAACTCCAAAAGTTGATCAGTTGTAGACGTGCAGCTAATAACTTCTTGCTGATACTTTCATTAGGATCCATCCAGCGGTTCTTGAGATATTTTGCTAACAGTCAGAGAAGATGGACACCAACAGTTATTGCAAATATTTTAAGTAAATATAATAAAAATTGTGCTCATTGTATGTGTTGAGGATCATCCTCAGCCACTACCACGTCCAACTGGAGCTCAGTATCTATGAAACTGACAAAGCTCTGGCCACTTTTTTGTGTTCGCTGAGGTTGACTAGCTGTGGCGGCCATCTTGAATTGGGTTGACTCAGTTGTAGCTGCACGTGCGGTGACCGTTTTCTGAAGGTTTCATTCAGAAGCATCAGGTGTTTCATGAGATATTTCACTAACGCTCCTGCAGTCGCTTCTTAAGAGTACATGATGGGGGATCAGTCTCAGTGACTACCACACCAGATCTGACTGAGTCTTTGGCCATGGCGGCCATCTTGAAAGGTGCTGGCTCCAAAGGTTAATCAGTTTTGGGCGCACATTCAGTGGTTACTGTCTGAGAGTTGAATTAAAGCCCATCCAGTGGTTCGTGAAGTATTTAGCTAACGGTAGAGACAAACACACACACAAGGGCAAAAACATTATCACTCTGCCTTCAGTTGATTAAAAAAAAAAAACTCTTAATACTTTTAAGCAAGAGACTTTGAACATTATCAGTCTTGTCTGTTTTCAGTTATCTGGTGGAAACTAAGCAGGAAACCTGATCTGACAGCAGAGCTAGCTGTGCAGGACTGCACTGTGGATGAATACGACGAGTGTTATCAGTTCACCGTAAGTCACTACCTCACTGTGCACTCACACACACACGAAACGTTATTTTCCTCTCCCCTTTAATGCATTTCCTGTCTCACCGCCAGAGCTGCTGACAGACCCGCAGCCTGCAGAGAACTTCAGCTCTGTTTTTGTTTGAACTTTCTTTTAAAAAAATAAATAAATAAATACCCCCATTTTGCGCAACTCTTCCAACTCAGTGAGGCTAATTTGGAAACAGCGGTCGCCTTCTTCCTGAACCTCACGGCTGGTCACGTGAGCGGGGCCGAGCGAGTTCAGGTGGGTGTCTGAAATGGACCAGTGAAGAAGAGGAAGTGATACTGGGAGCAGAGCAACGTACGCTGCTGTGACGCTGCAGCACACATGCGCTTCAAAAGTTACTATGTTCTGAGCAAAAGGGCCCTTTGTGCAGAGGTCCGTGTCTAGACACCCACCCACCACCGCCACTACCACCACCATCATCATCATCATCATCATCATCATGACGGACTGCCTTCCCACCCACAGACACACACACATTGCCACCCACCCACACACAACCCCACCACCATTTTACAGCTCCGATCAACATGTCAGGCTCTGCGTTTAGGAGGAGAAATCCAACTTTCTGGTGCCGTCTCCCTCCCAGAACCAGACATCTCAGCTTTCAGCGCCCTGGCGGCTCCTTCTACTCTTACATCTCACACCGTCTCCTCAGCAGGCGCCTCCTCCAAGTGTTCTCACTCTCATTTATCACTGCTGGCAAAAGCACCTGCTTTGGGTTTAACACCTGCCTGCCAACACAAACATGTTCGTCAACGAAGAAGCCAACAGGTCACTCTGACAGTCCTGCAGCCCTGAACACAACACACACACACACACAGCAGCAGCAGCAGCAACACTCCTTCAGACAGCAAACATCCGTCCACACACCCACAGCCATATGCAGTGGAGCGATTTATGAATGAGCCGCTGCTCTTACCTTGGCACTGGAATCCCTGCTTCCCAAAGCCCCTGTGGACAGAAAGACGGGGATGTGAAATTTCAGGAATTCACTGACTGACACACACACACACACACACACACACAGAGGTTACATATCCAGCCATAAATCAACACTCAGCTACAGCAGCAGCAGCGACAGCGGGGCCCCTTGTATCCAGCAGCATTCCTCCAGTATTCAGAGG
>NC_051432.1:16456098-16469648 GCF_001649575.2 Kryptolebias marmoratus
CCACCACCACCCCCCCACCACCCCCGAAAGGCCCCGCGGAGCTGTCGCATTGAGGACTGCGGAGAACCGCGGTGTTCTTGATGACAGGGACCGTGAACGCATCACTGCGGTGTTCAGTGTCCGCACAGGGCCGATGAGAGAGCCGCCGCGGCGGCAGCAGCAAGTGATTCACCTGTGTCCTTTCCCCTGCTCGCGCGCACTCTCTCGCACACACACATACACACGCGCATGCATGCATGCATACTGGCGCGCGCTCACTCACCAGATGAAGTCCGTGCAGTGGCTGCAGAAGGTTGGCTGCTTGAAGAAGCGCGCGATGAACTTGTGGTTCTTCACCTCGTGCACGTTCTTCTGACGGAGGGCTCCCTGGCGGGCGAAGCCGCGCGCGGTCTCCGGTGCCTCTCCGTCGCTGTTGTGGTCAGCCATCTTAACGAGGAAGCGGCGGCGACGGCGGTCCGAGAGGTACGAAGGGGTGAGGAGAGCGACGACAGAGAGGGAGACGCGGCGAGGCGAAACGAGCGCAGGTACCTCCTCCTCCTCCTTCTCCTCCTCCTCCTCCTCCTTCTCCTTCTCCTCCTCTCCGCCCCGCTGTCCGCCTCGGCGTCGCTCGTGCTGCCGGTGTGTCTCTGACGGTCCGCGTCCAGCTCGCGCTGAAGCCGCTGCTGTTTCTTCCGGCAGGTCCGCGCGCCTGCTTCCCTGTTCGGCTGCGGCTCGTTCTCTCTCGCAGACGCACGCGCTGCGTTCTTCTAACCTCCGCGCGGGCACCGCATGTGCGCGCGCAGGCTCGTCTGTCATTAAGTCGGACCTCAAACGCTGCAGACTTTTATTTATTGTTTTTTTGTTTTTGTTTTACCAGGAGCCACAAAGGCCTCCGGGGCTCCAGGATCAGATATCTGCTGTTATCTGGAAATATGTGCTGGAACATGTTCTGTGGGGGGCAAACCTCCTCGTTTATGAGCCTCTAAAGTAAAATAAAATTAAAAAACTGACTGATAATATTTGATGTGAGACCCTGAGTTATAATAAGGAAACTGCAACAACTTAGCATTTATCAGACAAACACTTTTCAGAGTTTAAAAATATAACAAGAAGTCTCAATTGTCCTACTTTCAGCTTCAAGCCATTTCCTGCTACTTTTAGCTCTAACTATTGTTCTGCTACTTTTAGCTTTTAGCTTGCTTTTTTCTGCTTTTAACTTTTAGCTACCCTTTTTGCTACTTTGCTAGGGTTTGCTTCTTTCAGCTTCTAGACATTTTTTGCCACTTTTAGCTCTAACTGTTGTTCTGCTACTTTTAGCCTTTAGCTATCCTTTTGCTACTTTTAGATTTTAACTACCATTCTGCGACTTTTAGCTTTTAGCTAGTGTTTTGCTACTTTTACTAGCATTTTCCTCCTTTTAGCTCTTAGTTAGTTTTTTCTAGTTTTAGCTTTTAGCTCACCTTTTGCTACTGAGCTAGGGTGTTGCTTCTTTCTGCTTCGAGACATCTTTTAGCTTGTAGCTAGTCTTTGCTACTCTTAGCTTTTAACTATCAATCTGCTACTTTCAGCTAGCACTTTGCTTCTTTTACTTTTTAACTAGCATTTTGCTCCTTATAGCTAGATTTTTTTCATCATTTAGCTTTTAGCTAGCCTTTTGCTACTAAGCTAGGGTTTTGCTACTTTTGTATTCTTGCTATTGTTTTGCTACTTTTAGCTATTAGCTAGTGTTTTACTCTTTTTAGCTAGACTTTTGTTGATTTTAGCTTACCTTTTGCTTCTTTTAGCCTCTAACTAACCTTTTGTAACTCTCAGCTTTTGGCTACTGTTTTCCACTTTTAGCTTTTAGCTTCTAGGTAGTGTTCTGCTTCTTGTAGCTGTACTGACTCTCAGCGTTCACTCTTCATTCTGCAGAAATGTTGGTTTGGATTGTTTAAAATTAAAGTTTTTTGTCTAATTTAACAGACAAAAAGCAGCTTTAACCTCAAACTCCTTAGCTTTATTTAACTGAAGTCTTTTTCTGTGTTCAACATTAAAAAATGAGAAATCCCTGTTTCATTTATTGTCTATAAACAGATTTGGACTGGCTCCTGAAAATAAGGTGTACTCTTATCCGAAGTCCTTCACCTTCACATAACCAAATGAAACATGTTTTACTGATCGGGGCTGTCCTCGCAGAGACAAAACACAGTAATTTATTTAGAATACTGAGATTATATCTGAGCTGGGCCATTAAACAGGACGCCTGTCCCTGCAGAGCGCGAGAAAAGAATGGATTTATTGACCAAAGTACAGCCGGTTCTGCTATGATAGCTGCCGGTCCGTTCAGGTCTTTTTCCACGCCGGCCGATTACATCACAGAGACGAGAAATCGACAAACAATTCAGCTGGTGGCACATTGGAGCCACATCGAGTTATGGACAGCCTCATGTCGTGAACATTGTGTATATGCAGGCTGCTTTTGGACCTTTTCATGTTAGTTTTTGAAGCATTTTATGTCATTTCTGTTCTTCTGTGAAGGTGCTCAGTTAGTTTGACGCTCGGTGCTTCTCTGGAGAATTTGTTAAAGTGCAAATTCAGTCGGACGACAATGTTAGAGCCGTGGTTTTAATTGAATTAACATGTTTTGTTCTTTATTTAATGTAAACCTTTTGGCTCAAATCATAAAGAGATACACAGCAGAATATCCATCTGTCAACAAAATATCTCACGAACCACTGGGCGAATTTTAACGAGTCTTTCAGAAAGAAATCCGTGGATGTACGTCTCCAACTGACCCAATTCAAGATAGCTGCCACACCCAATTGACCATTAAAAAAACACAAAATGCCCCAACTTAGTCAGTCTTGCAGATACTGAGCTGAAACCTGGTGTGGTAGTAGCTGAGAGTCACTCACAACAAATACTCTAAGTGCCACTCACTGCGTGAGATCTCCTGGCTCTGTTCAGACTAGCCATCAGCTCGTCAGTCTGGTCACAGTTAAACTCCTGCTCTCCAAACCGGGGTCGTTCAATGAGCTATCTGCAACAGGTAAGATACTACTGTTTGTAACCTTTACACAGAACTTCCTACAGAGTTTAAAATGTTTGATTTTTTTTTAAACTTTTACCGGACAAGTAGCTAAAAACAAACTCAGTAATAATAAGTATTATGTGTCTGAGGACTTTAGGTGTTCTCTGATGTTGCTGCAGGTTTTCTTGGGCACAAAGAATGTTAACATTAAACCGCAGAAACGTGCGTTGCGTTTGTGAATTTAAAGTAAATTATTAAACGGTTAGCCGTGTTTGTGTGACTGCTGATTCTCTGATCTGTAGCAGCCTTTAAAAGGACCATGCTTTATCTGATCTATTTTATATTCTCTCTTTTAACAGCAGTGCTCTATATTTAATGTCATAAATATGCATTTTATTGACAAAACAAAATTAAAAATCCTCGGTGACGTTTGTTCATCAAACAGGTCCGGGGGTCTAATTTGAATGGAGGTAAGAGGGTATCCCCTTTTGATTGCTCGTGGATTCAGCTAAGCCTTTAATCTCTTTTCAGCAGACATGTTGTGTGTGGGAGGTTCTGTGTGAAAGATGGAAACCACTGCCTCTTGAATATCTAAACCTGTGATGTTACAGGTTTCATGTGTGTGTGTGAGAGTGGGGCGGGGGGCTTTAAAAAAGGTGTTCATCCATCACCTGCCCACCACTCCAGACAGGTTTGCAGCTGCACCAAAGCCTTCAATGAACGGGCTATTTTGGAAAACCGTGGATTGTTATGCAGAGTGTTTCGTTCTGGTGCAACAAACACACCCGGAGTGTTGCCGTCTGTCCTCCACTGCAGAGTTTGACCCACTCCGACCCGTCTCTGCCTCCGTTCGGGTCAAAAAGAGACAGACGTGAAATCATTCAGACATTTTCACATTGCAGCTTTGTTCCTGCAGGGGTGCGTGTTGGAAATTTGGAGAGATAGTTTATCATCAAAGGAATGGTCCTCTTGTTCTACATCATGGCTTCAAACACACACACATGTGTGTGTGTGTGTGTGTGTGTGTGTGTGGTTGGTTGACCTCATCCAGAAGACTTCAACACAAACTGCTGAACGGTTTGTGTTCATGCACGACGATGAGCACTTCCTTTCCTCACAACATCGCAACACTTATGGCCCGCCGCCAGAAGCAAAAGGGCGATCATGTTTTTGCCCATGTCTGCGTAAACGTGCGTGTTCATCTGTCTGCCTGTCAGCAAAATATCTCATGAACCACTGGGCAGTTTTTAATGAAACTCACATCTACAACTGAATAACGTTTGAGGCGAAACCGATTCAAGATGGCTGCCACAGCCAACACAAACTTGTCAATAACTCAGTCGGTTTTACAGATACTGAGCTCAGGTTTGACGTGGTAGTAGCTGAGAGTCATCCTCAACACAAACTTCAAGGGCTACCAGATCTCTCATGGATCACACAGATCATTATAGTCAAGATTTGACTCAAGCGTTTATAAGTCTGCCCCTTCATATCATAGGATAAGCTTAGTTTAAAACTCTAGCGGCGGGCGATATGCATTCCTTCAAGGAATGCTAGATCTGTATTTCCTTAATGGGTGAAAATCAAATAAATTAACTAAAACGAAGGGTGATGTGACACAATGTTTTAAAAGTTGTCCCTCTCTCCACTTTTCCTGACGGTGCTGCTGACAAAAACAAACACAAAATGATCATTTTTATTATCTATATATCACCTTTCACAGATAAAACTCACTGTGTTTTGTAGTATAATAAATAAAATAAAATACTTCAATAATAATATTTAAGAGACTTTAATTTAGGGTTGTAGAAAAAAAGCTAAACGTATTTAATAGAACCAGCACAGTCAGTGCAACAACAAAAAAAGAGAAGCTCGCACCAGAGTCAAGGTGCTTAAAAGGATCGATCTTTTTAAAACTGGTATGAGGAACTGAGCATTTCTGTGGAGCTAATATTTAACTGCTTCAAAGTAGCCCAGTTCATTCACAAAACTACTAGATCCATTTATCAAGACACTGTAAGTTAATCATCTTTACAGCTAATGACATATCAGATGATTGTAAACATGTGCTGTGAGTCAGATACTTGTTCATTCTTCAAAAAACAGCTTTAAACTGAGGACAGTTTCATCCCATCAGTCAGTCAGCAACAAGAAGCGCCACAGGACAAACTTTGTGGCGTTGCGCCCCCTGGTGGCTAAGATGAAGAAGAAAATAAAACCGGCCATTTAAACGTACCGTTTGCGTAACCCTCTAAAGACCCGCCCACCGCACCGCAGCTCATTGGTCCGCGCCTCACAGAGACGCACGTGATTGGTCAGGCCATGCCTTCCGTCACAGCTCCCGGAACACAATGTAAACAGACTGGATTGTATAAGTAACCGACTGTGAAGGAAATATCGTCTCAAACCCTCTAAATCTTTTACTTATTTATTTTCATCTTTATCGAAGAGCCATACAGTGGAGTGCGTGTGTGATGGAGGAAGAGGTCTTGTAAAAATAAATGGTAATTTTAATCTAAACTTTAAGCAGATATGCAGATGAAAACGCAGTCATATGGGAGCAAATCCTTTTCTGTATTTGTGAGATGAACTTAGTATGCACTTACATAAGGATCAGCCGATATATTGGCTAATGTAATAGTTAATATATTTATAAAACAAATTAATTACTAACTAATAATAATAATTTAAAAAAACAGACAAACATCTTATTCTTGATTTTATTTTACTATTTCCTCCTCTGACTGGTCTGCATTCAGTGCAGCATCTCCCTCGAGCTGAAAATACTTGTCTTAATGACAAATAGCTGTTCTATAAATTATAACATAAGGATTTGTTATAATAAAATTTTCATAAATGTACTAAATATGATGCATTACTAATCTTTGGAGGTTAACGAGAAGACACAATTTACTCGTTTAGACTAGAATATTAAAACTGCTGTATTTATTTGGCCACTTGGGGGCAGCAAAACAACTAACCTGTAGGAAATGTACTGTTTAAACCAGCAATTTAAAACAACCTAACATGCAGAAGTGTCAATATGTCAGAACAAAGTAACTGTCTGTAAAATATATAAACTGTCTGCTGAGAAGAGCCTTTCAGAGAGGCTGAAGCTCTAAGAAGAAAAGATAGGCAGAGATTCACCGGTCTGCAACAAAACTGCATCTAAAAGGAATGGAGGAATTTCAGAATAATGTCCTCAATGGAAAATATTCTGAAATAACTCCATTACTTTTAGATGCAGTTTTGTTGCAGACCAGTGAGAGAGTTTAAAAGGTCTTCCCTATGTCCTCAATGGAAAAATGGAAGACCTTTTAAACTCTCATTGTTTACAGTCCATTAAATTAATCAAAAAAGCTCAAGAATCTGGGGAAATTCCTGTGCTCAGAGGACAAGACCAGAATGGATTCTTGGGGTTTGCAGGCCCTCGGGCAACACGTCATCAAAGACGAGCTGTGAAACAAAAAAAATCAGCAAAGACGACTCAGGACTGTTGAACAGAAAAGAATGGGACAAACCTCTCGTCCACAACCTCCAGCAGCTGCTCTCCTCAGCTCCCAAATCTTTACAGTCTGTTGTTAAAAGAAGAGGAGGTGCCACAGTGATAAAACATGACCCTGACACCAGCTTTTTTTTTTTAGATGTGTTGCTGCCATCAAATTCAAAATTACCTTATTTTAATGGTACCATTTCATAGATTAAACATTTGGCATGTTTACTGTGTCCCACTGTGTACAAAATATGGATTTATGAGATCTGCAAGTCGTTGCATTCTGTTTTTATTTACATTTTACACAACACGGGAACTTTTTCAGAATTGGGGTTGTGTCTTTAAAACTTCCCCACACGAGACGCTTGTGAGAGTTGGTGCTTTTTTATCTGCTTACCAGAAGAAAAGAAACAACATTTGATCCGCAGGTCAGCCAGTTTTGTTCATCTGCAGAAGAGTCTTTGTTGCATCTCTGCTCCACGCAGCCTAATGACAACCCGCCATCTGGTCGCCCCCCTCCACGCCTGAGGAACAGAGCAGTGAAGAGTTCGATCTTAAACTGGTTGTGTGAAAACAGCTGAGTGGGACTACAAAAAGATCTGGTGGAGAGAATAAACCCTGCTCTGGCAGGACATCCAGACTGGTGGGTTTTTGTCTTTGGGATGGGTCAACATGATTCAAACAAACCAGTTTGTCATCTACTCCACAAACTGTTGCAACATCGAATAGCACTTCTTCTAAAAGGTGTCACTACGTCTGTCATCACGCAGCGTTTTAATGGCTCACTGAGTTGTTTTTTTGTTTTTGTTTTTTTTCAATCGCCTACTAAAACTGTTGGCAGAGGACACGTCTGATAAGACTCGCCCAAGCCTGATTGTTGAATCTGCTTTTTATAAACGGATTGCGTGTTCCCGTCATTCAGCCTGTTTCTTTCACATTCATTTTGACAGAACGAGCGCTTTGTGTGACAAAACCTGCTGACAGCAAACACGTTTTTATTCCTGCACAGGATGGTTATCACTTCTTTCACTTTTTGTCTTGTTTTTTTTTAAATAAAAATTGCTCTTACTGTTTTATTTATTGGTGTTTTGTGTGTTTTAGAAGCAGCTCTTCAGCACTAAAGGAACCATCATCCCTGCAGCTGATTAGCTGGAGGAAATGCTTTAGTAGCTACGCTTTGCAAGGCTTCTGAAATGTGCATAACACTCGCAGATACAAATGTGTCCAAGTTTTAATGGATTATATTCTCTTAGTGGTAACAGCTGCAACAAAACAAGATGGAAAACAGATGTCTGCCTCTTCGCAGCTCTCTTCCACTCATAATTACCTCATAACCGAGATTGGTTATGTTTTCTGTAGCGTCTGTTTGTTTGTTTGTGGACAAGATCACTCGAAAAGTTATGAACGGATTATTTTGGAAACATCAAACACGGCGCAAGGAACAAGTGATTAAATTCTGGTGGTTCAAGGTCAGAGATCAGCCCGAGCTCTAACTCTGCAGCTGGATATTAAACTACACAGCTGGACATCTCATGGGTCAAGGGTGATCACCACTGATTTCAAGGTCATGGGCTCAAAGGTCAACATTATAGCTGACACAGTGGTCTAACTCTGCAGCAGTGTGATGTAGGAATGTCAAATTCATGGGTCAAAGATGATGCCTGTTGATTTTGAGGCTCATGGGGTCAAAGGTCAAGCTCACAGGTAACCCCTTTGTTAAAAACGTGTCTCTGCTCCTACATGTGACCCTTTTGTTTCCTCCACCAAGGAGGTTCTGTTTCTGGTTATTTCCATTTGTTTGTCTGTGAGCAAAGATCAGGTAAAAACTAAAGAACAGATTTGGGTGAAATATTCAGGAAATGTTGGGGTTGTTACAAAAAACACTGCATTAAATGTTGGTGCTGATCCAGATTATAATCCATATGGCACTATTTTTCAATCATGCTGTGGCCTCAGCTGAGGTGTGCTCTCAGAGTGCTTCTACTTATTTACAAAAGAAAGGAAACAACATGACATTTCTTAACTTGAGAAAGACCTAAACTTAAACTAAATGATGTGCTGATGTCATAAATAATTCAGGGAGTTTGTGTAATATCATTGCTTCCCCACATGATGTCCATCTTCTCCCTAAAACACCCCACAAATTTTCATCTTGAACCTTTTTCCACTGAAAGGTTCAGGGGGAATCGGCTCATTCCTGTTTTATGACATTCTTACCAAACAAAAGATGTTCACAAAAGCACACTGATACCGACTTCACTTATTGTTAAATATGACTCAGTCTATAGTTTCCATAATCCTAAATGGAACAAAGATGCTCTTTGAGGTTGTTGCTGAATATGTTGGGGTTTTAGCCATTGTGGCGAGGAGAAAACCATCACGCAGAATCAAAACGAGCTTCCAAGAACAATAGCAAAACTCAAAGTGGGCACTACTTCTCAATAACTTGTAAGAGGAAGTCCAAAAAAAGAAGTCAAAACAGAAAGTCAAATGTCCCATTTGCGGTATAGCGTCACATTTACAAGTACCACAAACCCCATAAGACTTTTTTGCAGATATTCACGACTTTCATTGTGTCCAATACACATATTGTGAACCAAAACTCTCGGAATACTGGAAGTGAAATCCCTACAGCAGATCCAAAGTTGCTTTTTATAACTCCAGTCACATTACAGTTCAAGTGTTAATATTTTAGCTCTGCAAATACCTGATTTTAAGTTTCCTCAGACTGCTTTGAGTCCAGTTACTAGTTAAGATTGTTTATAGTGGGGCTCAGTGGTACGGTTGTTAATTATTAATATCTTACCTGCTGCAGATGACTTTTTGATTGACCTCAGTGTGGAGAAAATAGATTTAAATTCTGACCGGATTGACGAGCTAACAGTGAGTCTGAATGGGGTCCGTTTATTTACAAGAATATATGAAAGCACAGTTGGGGTCAGCAGCAGCTAGCGGTAGCACTTCCGGTACAGCCTGGGACATCTTTGGTAGGATTATTATGTATCTGTCAGAATTACACGTGTAATGCCCAAACTAACAGTGGTGTAAAGGTTGTAAAAATAATATTTGTATCAACAGTATGGGGTCGCTTCATAAAACAGCCTGGTTCCCATAGGTACTCTGTAAGTACACTCAAATGTGCCCTCTGTGTACCTTTGTAAGTACCATAAGTGTACCCCTGTAAATATCCTGTAGGAATCCTGTACGTGGTTCCAAAAGTACCTGTAGTTACCCCATAAATACCCTGGATGTACCTCTGTAAGTACCCCTTATGTATCCTCATAATTACCCTGACTGTACTTTCATAAGTACCTTGCTTGTGTCCTCATAAGTACCCTGTCTGTTGTCACCATTTTACGTGTTGCTCCAAAAAGCCCTCTGAATTAAAGCAGATAAGATTAAATTCCTTTTTTAAATGTTTCATCACAGAAGGCAGGATATGTTTATGCTGTAGATATTATGTTGTTGCTTTGTGAATTTGTGTAGAAGTTTCAGATGAAGCTTGTTTCATTAGCTTGCCTTTAAATTTGAAATGAGGACACTAAGTCATGAGTTTTCAGGGAGAGAGGAGAGGAGCTGTTTATTCTCGCTGCTCTGCAAATGTTGGGCATAAAAAATAAAAAAAAATAATAAATATGAAAAATTTTTAAAATTAAACTAACTAAAGCCGACGCTTCTGCCATCTAACAAGTAAACACGAAGTGAAATAAAAATAAGTAAAGTGCGCCTGTGCGTGTTAGTTACATGACTCCCGCTGCCGGCACATCACGTGACTTCTGAGAATCGGCGCGCGGAGAAAGAGAAAGCGAAAGCAGCTCCAACACCTGATCAGGAGTGAGTTTGCGGTTATTCCTCTTGGCTCCACCTTCAGAAGTGTCTTCAGTTTTCTGCGTGTGGTTCTCCTGCAGCCCTTCAGGAGCTGAACCCGGAGCTGCACGGCTGCTTCAACGAAGTAAGTCCATTTATTTAACAAACAATAAGAACAAAAAAAACTCTTCACAGACCAATGATCACGTTTGTCTCACGCTTCAGCTCCAAGCAGAAAGGAAAAGCTGCACAGACGTGTCAAAGTGAGCCCAGTTTCATTAAAATGCGTGTATGTTTCACGCCTCTTTCGTTAATTAGTTTAACAGGCGTATGTGAACGGAAACTGGCTTGGATCTGGATCTGAATCTGGATTTTAACCGGCTTGCTTTTTTTCTGTATATATGAGACTTTTGCTGTGACTCTGTGCTACACAAATAGAAAAGAAGAGGCAAATATCCATCAATCACCACTTTTTCATTTAACCTGCAGCATTTTCCTTTCCTTATTTTATTTTCTTAATTATTAATATTTTTGTTTCACTCCTCCAGGACCTAAAATTAGAGGTAAACCCAGAGGCAGTACCAATATTTACAAATCAGAGCAGCCAATGGCTGATTTACAACACGGATTTTTCTTATTCTTGCCCAACATGTATTGTCCGTTGAACTTATTTTAAATAAAGTTGTATTTTACGACACTTAGAAGGACTTGGACACTTAAAAGCTGTTTATATTAAAAAGCACCGTCCCTTAAGTTGTGGGCTACAGCAAGTCGCTCCCGACTCTTCGTTGTCCTGATGGGTTCAATCTGTCAGAGAGCCTGTTATTTCAAAATAAAACCTCCTTATGTGTAGAATAAATCAGCTGTACTGAAAGCTTCTGAATAAATACATTCAGCATTCAAACTGAACCTCAGACCTCGTTAGTCAGAGGTTCATTTAAACAAATCCAAACTATAAGGCAGAAACTTTATTATTACAAGCTAAATAAAGTCTGGGTCATTTGATAAGTGATGCAACAGAAAGTGAAAATACTCTTCGTAAAACATGCTGTAGACTTTTACGAGCTCATTGTGTCTTTCTATTAGTTGTTAAAATTGTTTTCAGTGTTTTGTTTCCAGCCTCTCTTACTGAACCGAAGTTTGACTTTTCAGACATCTTTGAATAGAAACGTCTGCTCAGTGAAAAGTTTGACTTCATTGTTTTGGTTTGGTTCGGTACAATCTGCATTCCTTCATAATGCAAGTCGTTTTTCTTGACATCTCTCTCTGTCTCTCTCCTTTGTTTGTCCTGCTCAAGAAAAGTGAAAGCGTTTAAATGTAATTAAATATTGTAACCCCCTTTCCCAGCTCTGCATGATACCCAGACACTTTACATGAACTTTGAACCCGCACAGGGACAGCAACTGTTGACACAGAGTCAGCATATGTTTAATGTTTTTGGCAGCAGTTTGTTTTGTTTTAACCAAAAAACCTAGAAACACCCCCTTTAAAACTGACAGAAACAGTTTAAAGCTGTTGGATAAATCATGATTTAGTAAGTGCAGTTTGTTTTTGTCGTGCACTTCTCAGAAACAAAGGAATGCATATCGCCCGCTGCCCTACACGCCGAAGTTTAAACAAAGATCTCAGAGTACGTGTCTCAGCTCCTGTCGCTCAAAATGATCTGTATCTATAAAATTTGACTGAGCTATAGGCTTTTTTTTTTAAGTGTGTGTTCACTAAAATTCATTAGCTGTCACGGCCATCTAGAATCAGCTGTACAGGTACGTCTGATAATTACTTTCTGAGAGATTCATTAATAATCCGTCCAGTGGTTCGTGAGATATTCTGCTAACAGACAAATGAACACACAGAGACAGGCATTTCCATGATCACCAACCTTTTATGGTGGCGACAATCAACAGGCAATGAAAAAAAATAAAAACGAGTTATTAGTAATAGACTTTTTACGATATTTATGCTTTAATTAATGCATAAGAGGCTATATATCCTTATGTTTGGAGCAGGTAATGAAATATTAGGAGTATAGAGATGATTTTATTATCTTTAACTTCCTATTTATTAGTTTTTTTCTTGTCACAATGTTTAGTTTTAGCGCACGTTGCCAAGAATTTGTCATATCCAGAGTAGAGCTGAAGCGTTAAGCAGCTAAAACCTTTCATTTAAGAACAGATTAAAGACCTGGCATTCCATGAAGGACTGCATATCGCCCGCACATCTCACGCTGAGAAGGGAGGAAGTTACATCCGTTTAGGTCGAGCCTCAGTCTTGTGCGTTATCTCGTGAGATGAATGCCTCTCGGCTACCACCACGCCACATTTCAGCTCAGCAGCCGTGAAGCCGCCTGAGTTGGAGCCGTTGTTGTGACGCCTAAGGTCGGCTGAGCTTCTGAGGTGGGAGGTGGACATGCAGCAGAGGACGAGCGGCAGTGGTGTCCAACCCTGGTCCTGGAGGGCCACCGTCCTGCACGTTTTAGGTGTTTCCCTGCTCCTCGACGGGACTTCAGGTTCTGCAGACACCTGTTAATCACTCAGTTGTTTCACAGCAGAGAAACACCTAAAACGTGCAGGACAGTGGTCCTCCAGGACCAGGACTGGACACCACTGCAGTACAGAAACGATGACTTTACGCTGTGAAAGCTGGTTGTTTAAGTAAACCAAGGTTTGATTTGTAGATTCTGTGTCCACGGTTTGTTCCTGCAGCCTGTAAGCGTCAGAGAAATGCTTAGTTATCGTTTGTTCTTGAGTTATGAAGTATTTATAACGGCTGTGTTTATTTTTTCTGTGTTTCAGCTCAGATGAGAGGGAGCACAACTAGCCTCCACTTGCCTTTTGATACTTCCTGGTCTTCGTAATACTTTTAGGATCTAAGCGACATGGAGCCCGGGAGGAGATCGATCGGAGCCCGATGATCGAGCAGACACACATCAGTGATGGAGAGCCTGCCCGTGAAAAGAGAGAGAACGGGTGCCAGGGGTGCTCACGGAGAGGATTCTCCTTGCTAGGATGGTCAGAGACAGTCTGGACGGAACGGTAGTGCAGAACCAAAAACGGGACAGCGCAGCCGAGGAGCAGAGCCAGAACCGAGCCCCGGAAGAAACCGCAGCGCCGGACAAATCCCGGAGCTCGGAGAAAGTTAAAGCGGAGAGCCAGGAGACCCCGGAGACCCCAAAGAAGCAGCTGAACTTCCTGGTCTGGAGCAAACTGAGCCGTGAGGAGGACTCTGACTCCTGGAGCCCGGTCAGTTCTGGGGGGGTGGGGG